>NW_023270459.1:4399228-4442098 GCF_011800145.1 Mirounga leonina | reverse complement strand
ATCCCCGGCCATCCCACCCACTCCGGCCATCCCACCCACTCTGGCCAGCCCCGGCCAGCCCCGGGCCGTACTTTACCTTCCTAACGTGAATTAGCAGCCACTGCTGGACCCTGGGCGGCACGCGCTTTCCCACGCACTCCCCCCGGGGAACTTGCCCTGGGGCGCAGCCTCTCCCAGCCCTGCGGCTTATAGTTGCAGGCAGGAGGGCTTGTGATGAGGTGCTCAGCGCTGTGTGTGGGAGTGGGAGGGCGGGTGGAGGCGGGGACTGGAGACTCCACGCGGATGAGAAGCTGCTGGACCCAAGTTTGGAATCTTAACGCCAAACACAATCCCAGCAGAGCTGCTCAGCCATCCCGTCCTTTTGGTACTTGGCCGGGTGCTCCTGCCACCCAGGGCATTCTCCCTGCCTTCTTGGTCCCCACACGGCTGCCCCCTCAACGGGCACCCCACACCCAGGTGCTGCTTCTCTGGTGACTCCAGCAGCACTCCACCGTCCCTACACGGTGTTCTCCGGGCACTCAGTACAAGCCATGTTGCTTGCATGCTTTACCCCTACTCCGCCCTTTCCTAGCTGGGTGACCTTGGGCAAGAGATTGAACTTGTCCTGGCCTCAGTTGCGTAGAGCATCTGATGGGGATGATGCTCACAGCCCCCACAGCGGTAGCAGAGAGCAAGCCGGAGGTCCCAGGTGTGTGGGGACACTGGGAAGGGCATTCCCCGCAAAGCCACAGCCTCCTCGCCAGGGGGGCCCTCTCGCTTCGCGTCGCTATCACTGCTTTGGCACCGCAGACTCTGGGGAGACTCAATACTTCCTGGAAGAATGAATGAACGGAATCCTCAAAACAGCCCTCTGGGCAGAAGGGCAGCGCCCAGGACAGCCGAGAGAAGGGGCTGGGGTCTTCTAGGATGCCGGCTTTTCCCCTCCCCTCTGCCCTGGGGCTGGCTCCTCTGAGAAATGCCGGTAACAGTACTTACCCCGCAGCTCACCAGGATTCAAGGGGTCAATTCAGGTACAGCACTTAGAACATGGGCATGTGGCAGGTGTTCGGTAAACTTGGGTAGAACGGTTAACAAACAAAACCCACCAACACTGATTGAAACCCTATGGCGGGAGCAGGCTCAGTGGCATACAGTGGTCTAGAAGCCAAGACAGATGCTAACAAATCATCAGAGAACCACCACTGTTGTGATAAACCCTGTGATGGAAAAAAGTCATTTATTGCTTGTTGGCTAAAGCCAAGCAGTAAACAACATCTAGATGTTTGATGTTTCAAATACAAACATTTGCTATCGAGTAGAAATGTGAACTTCTCAAACAGGAAACAAAATCTCCTTTCCCTCTTTTTCTCTTTTAAGATTTATTTATTTATTTGAGGAGAGAAAGAGAACGGGGGGGGAGGGAGAGAGAAATCCAAGCAGACTCCAGGCTGAGAGGGAGCCCAACACGGGGCTCGATCCTATGACCCCGAGATCATGACCTGAGTGGAAACCAAGAGTTGGCCACCCAGGCGGCCCTCCTTTCCCTTTCCAATGTAAACCACTATCCGTTGCTGGCCCGGGGGCTGCCTCAGGCTTCAGTCCTCCCCCCGGGAGCTGCTCCCGGGGATGCAGCGTGTCTTCGGGGAGCTGCCCAGGCTCCGGCAGCAGGCCCTTGGTGCAGGAGCCGCGTGGTAAGGAGGGGCAAGGACAGTGGGGAGGTTGCCAGGGCAGGGACCAGAAGCAGCGGGACAGGCCTCACTTTCCTGGGGTGCATTCTGAGCAGCACAGGTAGAATGGGCCCGACCTGGGCTGGGAGCAGTCAGGGATGGTCCCACTGGGGGGGGCAGAGGCCTGAGTCAGGAAGGCACAACAGGGGCGGTCGAGTCAAGAAGAGAAAAGTGGCCTGCAAGGTGGAGTCAGTGATGAAAGGGGAGACCAGCAGGGTGGACTCCCAACAGCTAGGATGTTGGTCTGGCGGGGGGGGTGGGGGGGGCGGGGAGAGACGGTTGCAGGCCAGGCAGGAAGGCGTCCAGTCAGCCTTTGGAACACTGAAGGCCATGACGGCGAAGGCCAGGCCGTGCAGGAAGAGACTGACTCGGGCGCTGCCACCCCTCCACAGCAAGCAGCCCCGAGATATTCCCTGGAAGTCTGTCGGGAACCCCTTTGTGGTGGAGTCCACAGGCGTGTACCTGTCCTTACAGGAGGCTTCAGTAAGTGGGGGACAGATGCCCAGGGCTGCGCGGGGAGAGGGGGTGTGGAGGTGGCACTCGAAGGGCCCCCTGACACCTGTGCTCCTCCTCTAGGACCACATCGAGGCTGGTGCCACGCGTGTGGTCATCTCTGCACCCTCACCCGATGCGCCCATATTTGTCATGGGAGTAAACGAGAAGAACTATGATCCTGGCTCCATGAAAGTTGTCAGGTAACGGGCAGCAACATTCTGAAGTGTGTGGGTGGCACCCAGAGGAAATGCCAGCCTCCCTCTCTTCACCCCCACTCCCAGGAGACCCCTGGTGCTGCTTCACACCTCCCTTCCCAAAGCCCTAACGCCCTCATGTTAACAGAACAGTAGGACTCCTGGAGAACACGCTTGGGGAGCTTCCCCAGCCATACCTCTGGGGCACCCCCAGTGATCCCACTCATCCCCAACCTGACTTCCACAAAACCAGGCCTGTGTGCATCACCCGAGAGGGAGGGGAGGGTGCCGGGCTGGCTCTGCGACTCACCTCACAGGGCCCTTGCACACCCGCGCCGTTTCAGCAATGCCTCCTGCACGACCAACTGCCTGGCACCCCTTGCCAAGGTCATCCATGAGCAGTTTGGGATCGTGGAAGGGCTGATGGTGAGTTGGAGAGAGCGGCTGAGGCAGGAGGGGTGGCAGGGAAACTCTATCTCTCCTTCCTAGACTTGCTTAGTGTGTGGGGTGAACAAGGAGAGACGGTTTCGGGAGGAAGAGCCAAGTGGTGAAGTCTCTTAAAACACCGGGCAACTTGCAGACAGGGCTGGACCCTGGCCTGCACATGGCCCTCCTGTGGTCTGTGGTGGTCCCACCAGCCTCCACACCTGGGTCACCACCTCAGGCCTGGGAAAACAAGGCAGGGGAGCTTCGGAGGAGGAAGGGCTCACCCCAGCCTTCTTCTTCCCCAAGACCACAGTTCATTCCTACACTGCCACCCAGAAGACAGTGGACGGGCCATCGAAGAAGGCCTGGCGAGACGGGCGGGGTGCCCACCAGAACATCATCCCAGCCTCCACAGGGGCTGCCAAAGCCGTTGGCAAAGTCATTCCAGACCTCAAAGGGTATGAGGGCAGAAAGCTGCCACCAGGGTCAGGGGTACACCCCAGGAGGACTGGACTGGCCCCCAATCCCTGAAGTGTCTATTGAGGGGAAAGTAGAGACAACGTGGGATGGATGGAAAGGTCCTGGGTTCTGACTCCCACCCCTAATTGGGGTTCTCCAGGAAGCTGACAGGAATGGCGTTCCGGGTGCCAACCCCAGATGTATCTGTTGTGGACCTGACCTGCCGCCTGGCCCAACCTACCTCGTACGAGGCCATCAAAGACGCCATAAAAGCAGCAGCCCAAGGGCCCATGGCTGGCATCCTTGCCTACACAGAGGATGAGGTAGGGACTGAGGAGGGGGACCATGGGAGGAGCCCTCTGGGGAGGAAACATGATTTTCCACTTACCAAAGAGCCGCTCACCATGTATCAAGACAGGGACTGCAGGGCTGGGAAGGTCTGCTCTTCCTGCCTCAGGGTCTTTGCACTTGCTGTTGCTCTGGTCTGGGTAGCTTTTCTTCCAGGTGGCCACATAATCTGCCCTCACCTCCTCCAAGTCTCTACTTCAGTTTCTGTCCTCAGAAAGATATTCTCTTCCTGGCCCTTTCCCTTACCTGAAATTTCATTCCATAGTCCCTGTTGGCCCTGCTATAGCATGTACACCACAAGAAAGCAGGGGCTTCGGGACTCGGTGGCTCCAGCCATTGATTGTCCCGGGGCCTGGCACCCCAGCAGGTGCTCAATACAAGCTTAGTGAACAAGACAGTGGCTCCCCCACCATGCCTTTGCTCCCAGTCGTGCCATCCTCTGGTGCTGTCTCTGCTTTAGCTCCTGCAGCTCCGCTCTCACACAGCCACCAGGACCTCTTGTTTTACGGAAAGCAGATCACATTGTCCCACTCCTGAAAACCCTCCCCTGTGGCCTCATACACCACCAAGGCCAATCCCTCAGGGCCTCTATGCTGTAGCTCCTTCCACGTCAGGCACTGCGGAGGGCCCGAGGTGACCAGATCCTCCTAGACATCCAGACCCAGCCTCACCGTGTGCCCTCCGAGAGGGCCTCTATGCGGCCCACCATCACGATGAAGGCCGGCGTCATTGCCAGCATGTACTGGTGCAGCGTCAGCGTGTCTGCGGTCTCCGTCCTTTGGCCGCAGGCGAAGCCCCCGCGTGCCTTCCTCACACGGTCCCCAGAACTTGGACACAAGCAGGGCTCCACCAGATACCGTAGATGAAGGGATGTGCCCATGTGCCTAAGAGTCGGGGCCTGGGCTCCTGGAGGACCTTGCTCCGCGACCCACGCTTATCTTTGAAATTCCGATGCCCAGGTCGTCTCCACGGACTTTGTGGGCGATACCCACTCGTCCATCTTCGATGCTAAAGCCGGCATCGCGCTCAACGACAACTTCGTGAAGCTCATTTCCTGGTGAGGGGGGAGGGGCCCGGGGGCGTGGGGGGCGGGCCAGGAGCGGTCGGGAGGGACTCCCCTGACCCGCCGCCTCCCTCCCCAGGTACGACAACGAATACGGCTACAGTCACCGGGTGGTGGACCTCCTCCGTTACATGTTCAGCCGCGACCAGTGAAGCAGGACGGCCCCTCCTCCGCTTCCCCGGGCTCCCGGCTGGAACCCGTACCTCCCGTTCCCGCTGTCGCCTCCCCCGGGGAAGGAGGGCGCCCTGCTGGGAAATAAAAAAGCAGAATGCTCACAGCCGCGCCCGTGTGTCTGCGCCGGTCACTACGGGGTCACGGCGCGCCCCGCACGGAGACGCGCTCCACCTGCGCCCACCGGCCACCGCGCCCCGCCTCCGAGCCTGGCTCCGCGCCGGCGCACTGGGGCCGCGCAGGCTCCGAGGGCCGGCCGCGGGCCGTGACGTCAGTGCGCCGGCGCCGGCGCCGGCCGGCCTCCCGCTCCCAGCAGGCCGCGCGGGTCGCGGCGGAGGCAGGTGGGCGCCAGGCCCCGGGCTCCGGCGCCAGGCGGGCGGAGGGTGAGACCCGCGCTCCGGCGGGTCCCGGGCGGCCGGCGCCATGACCCTGTTCCACTTCGGAAACTGCTTCGCCCTGGCCTACTTCCCCTACTTCATCACCTACAAGTGCAGCGGCCTGTGAGTGCGGGGCGCCCGCGGGCGGGAGGGCGCGGGCCCGGGCTAAGCCTCACCGCCCGCTCCTGCAGGTCTGAGTACAACGCCTTCTGGAAGTGCGTGCAGGCCGGGGTCACCTACCTCTTCGTGCAGCTGTGCAAGGTGAGGGCGCCCGGGCCCCCCCGGGAATACCCTGGAAGACGTGCTCCGGAAGGGGCGGAACTTGGGGAGAGGTCTCCAAGCAACTTTTGTGTAGCACTTTAGTAAAATTGGGAAAACTCAGTTGTGTGGTGGAGCGTTTTGTACTTTGAGGCGGCGCGAAGTAAGCCAGGGTCCACACTGTGCTGCTAACCCTGCTGGGGTAGCTCGCTCCGGCACTTCCATGCCTGACCCGATCGCCTGGGTCACAGAACCCAGACTTCGGACCCCAACCGTCTCTCTCCCCTGATCCTGTAATCTCGTCCCCCTTCTGGTGGTCCCTCTCCGCAAGGGTTCCCCTGAACCCCAGAGCCTTACCCTCCACATCCACACTGACTTCCTACATAGTCCACTTGGTTTATTCTCCTCTCCTTGCAGTGATCTCTGTTTTCTGTTCTCAGATGCTGTTCCTGGCCACTTTTTTTCCCACCTGGGAAGGCGGCATCTATGACTTCATTGGGGTGAGTGGGGCAAGGAAGGGGGAGGGAGTGCAGGAAAGGGGCCCCCTGGCACCTGTGCTCACTCAAGCCTCAACCTGACCCACAGGAGTTCATGAAGGCCAGCGTGGATGTGGCAGACCTGATAGGCCTAAACCTTGTCATGTCCCGGAATGCAGGCAAGGGGGAGTACAAGATCATGGTTGCTGCCCTGGGCTGGGCCACCGCCGAGCTCATTATGTCCCGGTGTGTGCAGCAGCCTGGAGCCCAGATTCCTGAGAAAGGACGCCTGGGTTCTAGGGAGGTGCTGGAGGGCGGGGGCTCAGATTCTGAGTGCTGAGGGTGTTTGGGTGCTGGAGAATCCCTCCCTTTGCCTTCCTTAGCTGCATCCCCCTGTGGGTTGGAGCCCGGGGCATTGAGTTTGACTGGAAGTACATCCAGATGAGCATTGACTCCAACATCAGTCTGGTACGCAGTCCTGCTCTCCCACACACCTTTGTCCAGCGGCTGTGCCCTCCCCCCGAGGCCTGGCCCTGACTTCCTGCCTCCCTGCAGGTCCATTACATCGTCGCATCTGCCCAGGTCTGGATGATAACACGCTACGACCTGTACCACACTTTTCGGCCAGCAGTACTCCTGCTGATGTTCCTCAGCGTCTACAAGGCCTTTGTCATGGAGTGAGCTGCGCGGGGTTTGAGGGTGGGTCCAGATGGGGGTGGCTTATCTGTTCTCCTTCTCTCATGGTGATGTTTCCCCACAGGACCTTCGTCCACCTCTGTTCCCTGGGCAGCTGGACAGCACTGCTGGCCCGGGCAGTGGTGACAGGGCTGCTGGCCCTCAGCACCCTGGCCCTCTATGTCGCCGTTGTCAACGTGCACTCCTAGGCTTGGTGCCCCAGACATTCACATACCCTTTCCCCGCCTCCAGGTTTCAGTGAAGTAAACAGTGCTTGGAACATTGTTTCTGCCTCCATCTCTCGCTCTCTCTGGAACTGTCTACCAATACCACGTTCACCGGGTTCTAGAGGCCCTTGTTCTGGCTTTGAAGCCAGGTAGACAGGCTGGGAAACTGGCCAACACAGAACTGGTTTGTTCTGCGTTCTACAGCAGTTCCTGGGCTCCTCATCTTCCCAGGATAGAAGGGCTTGGAGTAGATAGATCATCTTTTCTTTCTTTCTTTCTTTTTTTTTTTTAAGATTTTATTTATTTATTTGACAGAGAGAGACACAGCAAGAGAGGGAACGTAAGCAGGGGGAGTGGGAGAGGGAGAAGCAGGCTCCCCGAAGAGCAGGGAGCCCGATGTGGGACTCGATCCCAGGACCCCGGGACCATGACCTGAGCTGAAGGCAGACGCTTAACGACTGAGCCACCTAGATAGATCATCATTGAGCAGTTGCAGAGACCAGGGCCCTCGGGTAACAGGTGATAGAAGGAAGCTAGAATCCAGGAATATAGTTCTTGGGAGGCTTTTCCTCGCAGCCTTAACATGGCCCTTCTCTGGCTGCTTACCTCCTAGGCTCTCAGCCCAATCTCCCCTTCTGATCCACCCTTCATATGGCAGCCAGGGGGATCTGTCTGAAATCCCAGTTTTATTAGTGCACCCTCCTTGTCTACAACCGTCTCAGACTCCCCATTGCATATTGAACGGTCCAACCACCTGAACTCTGGGTTTTGCTCTTGAGGGTAGACTTACTATTCTGAGCTCTTCAGTGCTTTGGTTTGGTTCTGTAGTCCTCACATCAAATCCTGGCTAGAGTCTTCTCAGGGTGGGGTCCAGACACTGCTGCAGCCGACTGGCACAGTAGCTGAGCCCACCAATTTGGATATTGTCCTGGATGCTGCCCTCCCTACCTCTTGTTTCACAAACTCCTTGGGAGCTTCTCAGGTGGCTTCTCAGAAACCAGCCCCCTTATGCAGAGAGCAGAAGGGGAAAGGTGGCCACTCCAGGTTGGTAGGTGGCAGGTTTAAGAAGCAAGGGAACTTTTCAAGGCTTTTCATTGGGTTGTAAGACACCTAGATCTCTGCACCCACCTGCCAAATCTTAAAAGTTTAGATCAGGGCCTTAACTGGGTTTAGTCACATATACCATCTAGTAGACCCACATCACTCTCTCAAGGCGAGGTGGGGGGGGGGGGTGGATGCACATTCCAAGGACTGAAGGTCAACAGATCAACCTGTCAAGTTCACGGGCTCTCTATCTCCAACACCACCCTAGCCCTTCCCTGTCCTAGTGGAGCCAGCTGCTTGCCCCATTCCCTGCCCTGTCTGAGGGGCACGTGTCAGAAGCGGGGCTTTGAATATCACGTTTATGCTCCACCTTGATGCAAACCCTGCCCACCCAGGAAGGTGCTTCCCAGCCCCAGTGGATCCCCCAAGGCGAGGGATAGGGCAAGTGCCCCCTCCCTCCTTCCCTCCAGGCTGTCAGGTCCTGCCATACTGTTGCTTAACCCTGGACTGGGAAAGCAGGAGCACAAATGGCTGTGAGTCTTGGTGTGTGTGCCGAGGGAGTGTTTGCCCTCAGGTGGGGCAGCCACCACCTAGCCCTGCCCCCTTTTCATTGTCCCTTGAGGAGACTGGGTCCACAGGTGTCTTGGGGGAGAGGTGGAGAGGCAAACAATTGGTTGGGCATGGAGTATGGAGTATATGGGCACTCCCCCAGCCCAGCGGGGTGGCCTGTGACAGGATCGTGCTCCCACACCTCCGTCCCATGCCCACCTAGTCTCGGACCAGTATGGGGACAAGTGAGGGTTGCAAAAGTGATTTCAACAACTATTTGCTGAGCAGGGACTCTGAGCTGGAGCCCCTGCTGGTGACCAACTATGTGGAATAATCCCAGCTTATGTGGGGCTCAGGGAGACCAGAGCAGTTAGGGTTGAAGTGGAGGGAGCACAGATCAGGTCAGGGACGGGCTGGGGGCCCAACCTGGAGGGCCTGGAAGACAGGAGATGTGAGCTGTTGGGGCAGGAGGAAAAGCCGGTGGCAGAGCCTATGCGGTGAGAGAGCAGGCCTGACTTTTCCAGTGAAACAAGAATTGGCTGGAATAAGATCGAGGTGGCTTGTGAAACTGGCAGTCAGCAGGGGCAGGACAAACCATGGAGGATCCTGGGCCAGGGAAAGACAGGGAGTTTAGGGCTCACCACGTTTCCCAGGGAGAAGGAACCACACTGATGGGACAGTGGAAGGAGCAGGTTTGGAGGATGATGCAGAGGCTACTGGGGGTCCCTGGGTCATACAGGGTGGAGAGCCACTGCAGAGACAGAACTGAGGCCATGGGGGCAGCAGAGGGGGGCTGTGGTGGGAGGGGTCCCGCCAGAGAGGCTCATACTAAGGAAGAGAGGTGGGGGAGGGGTGGGAGGTGGGGGGAGTGTCAGGCAGTTTCCAGCAGTTGGGGAGTTAACTTTTCAGGGGAGAGAGGTGTGAGGAGGGGACCGGGACTTCAGCCTCTAGACTCAGTCCCACTGCAACAGAGGAGCAAATTGGTGGGACCAGAGTGGAGACACCTGCGAAGGGGGAGGCAGGGTGGGGGGCAGCTTGAGGTAGGAAAGATTCTGACACCATGTGTCAAGGAGCCTGCCAAGGAGAGATCAAGAACGTGCTGGGGAGGGAGCCCAGAGGTGGTGTCTAGGCGAGTGGGGCGGTGAAGGCCCCGCTCCTGGGGGTGACTGGGAATGCCGTCACCCCAGGCTCATTCCCCCAGGAAGGTTTCGTTGCGTACCTACGATGCACGAGGCTGTGTTTGAGGAACTGAGATACAGCCCTGAACAAGCTGTAGGACTGTGGGAGATCAAAGGGGATCAGGAAAGACACTTAGGACAGGACCTGGCACCAAATAAAAGCATCGTCGGTGTGAGCTAGTTTATTTCTGTCACTCAGCACAAGCGTGTTTGAAGGTCCCACAGGCAGCCCTCCTGCCCGCCTGGAGTGCGAAGGACAGACCTGGCTCACAGGAGCCCAGCTCCCACCCCCTGCCCAGGCCCCCCTGCCCAGCTCAGAGCACCAGGCCCAGGGATGGCTCTGCCGGGGCGGGGGGGAGGGGTGCTCTCTGTGGATGGGGAAGGGGAGTGGGGAGGTCTCTCCAAGGTTGGGGTGCCGTGGGATGCGGGAGCAGACACGGATGGTGCTGGGGCTTGATTGCTTAGATGTTCGGGTGGCTGCCCAGAGGGTCCCATGCCCCCCACCTCTGCTGTGGGGTTTGCAAGGATGGCTTGAAGGCGGCAGGCCCTCTAATAGTAGAGCTCCTGATCCCACCAGCCTGGGAGGGAGAGAAAGGAGACTCAGGGCTGCGGGATGTGGGTCACGGGCACCAGGGGCTCTGAGGTACGAATCAACGGAGGCTTGATATGGAGGGTCAAGGGCTCGGAGGTCAAAGGTCAGGGCAGCTGTTCTGAGGATGGTCCAGCCCCCACCCCCAGGCCCTCGGTCTCCACACTCACTCCCTGGGCAACAGCGAACTCCCAGTTTCCGAAGCTCATCATAGACGAAGATGAGGAGGCCAAAGGGCATGGGGACCAACCACCACTGGTACCTGAAGGCCCAGGCGAGACGACAAGGTGAAGGCTACCCTCCAGTCTCTGTCCCTGTGCCCGTCCCTCTACTCACAGCTCCCGGCCCCTCACCGGATGGGCATGAAGTTGAAGATGTTGGGCATTCCGGGGCAGTAGCACAGGAAGCAGCCGATGCAGACCTGGAACACGATGGCGATCACCAGGATCCTGTTCCTGCGGGCAGGCGGGGTGGGACAGGCTCAGGCCGGCGGGCGCAGAACAAGGCCAGGCCGTGAGGAGCGGGGACGCTTTGACAGTGGACGGGGGTCCTGTCACATCTCCCCTTTGGTGGATGAAAACGGAGGGGCCGGGGCGGGGGAGGCAGGTGGTGGGAGCTGCCGGCCCGCGGTGGACGAGGCCCGGCAGCACCTGGCGCCGGCGCGTTTGCTGGCTGCAGTGAGCCCTCGTGGGGATCCGGTGGGAGCTGCAGCGGGGCTGGGGCCGGGCGGGGCGGGGCGGGGCCGTGGGGACACCTGAAGAAGCCCTGCTGGAAGGCGGAGAGGCGGCGCGTCTTGCGGATGAGGACGTCGGCGATCTGGCACATCTCGATGCTGATGAAGAACACGGTGTAGCAGGTATACTGCTGGTAGAGGCGCTGCCCGAACGTCTGCGGGCCGGAGGGGAGCAGAAGCGGCCTGAGCCCGATGGGGAGGGCCTGCGGCCGTAGCCCCTCCCAGCAGAGGATGGAGTCGGGGAGAAGAGAGAGACTCCGACTGCCAGGTTTGCAGGACCCCGGGGGGTGGGGGGCGGCTGGAGATCTTGGCCTTGCAGAGATTAGATGTCAGCGCCTGGGCAAATGGTAGCTCAGGCCAGTTGCTTTCACGAGGAAGGAGGGAGGCAGGCTTTCCCGCACACCCACAGGAAGGCACCTGGGAGAAGGGAGTCGGACTGCTAGGGCAGAATTTGCAAGGTCCAGCGACTCCGGTGCCCGGGCAGATGGCCAAGATAAGTGACGTGGGCCAGAAGGGCCTTTGCGGAACAGGGTGAGTGGCAGGAGTGTGGAGCTCAAGATGGTGGTGGGAGAGGCCCCAGAACCGGCAGAGAGTCCGGGGACCTGGGATGCTCCAGTTGAGCTCCGTCACATGCGGACGACTGAGTGTGGGCCACCCACAGGGAAGGTGGCACTGGAAATGAGGGAGCCACGGGCCGGGGGCGGGAGGCCGGGGCTCACCCACTCCTGGCCGTAGCTGTCCTGCAGATCTTGTAGGTGGTGGTTCTCCCAGTATGGTCGCAGCCCCACACACAGCAGTGGGAACCAGCCCTCCTGGGCCATGGCCGTAAAGTAGTCAGTGAAGCCAGCAAATGACTGGATGGCACCTGGGGGACAGGCAAGGTGACACGGGGAGACAAAAATGGAAACCTAGACAGGGACATGGAAAGAGACAAGGACATGGAAAGATAGGGACACAGAGAGCTACCCGCAGAGAGAGGGTCAAGGGCACAAGTACACAGTGAGTGACGGACATGGAGAGACAGAGACAAGGATCCCAAGAGAGATCAATAGGGACGCAAGAGACAAGGCACAGAGAGAGACAGAGACATGCCGAGAGACAGAGAAGGGACACGGGGATCACAGCAGACTCGGACTCAGAGAACAGCAGAGACCCAGGATCAAATGCCAACCCGGGGATCCAGCACGAGCCAGAGCCCTTGTGAGAGATGCCAAGGCAGGCGAGCAGCCCTGCAGGGAACCTGGGGCTCCCCGGCCCCACAGGCACTCACCTATCTGGAAGTAGGAGTAGGCAGCCAGGGGCTCATTGACCAAGCGGTCGCGCTTCGGGTTCCGTGGACGCAGATGCATGATGTCACTCTCTGCCTTCTCATATGCCAGGGACACGGACGGGAACTGGCCGGGAGCGGAAGGAGCCAGGGTTAAGGGTTTGCCCGTCCCCTACATGCCAGGAGGCTCCCCTCCCTCCCCCCACCGCCCCAGTGGACAGAGACAGGACTGAGGTTGGGAGGCAGGTGACCGTGCGGGCACACCTGCCCGGATAGCATGGATCAGCTGGCCCTCCAACGAGGCCGTGGTGCCATGTCCGTCCACAGCTGTGTCCACATCTGACCTGCCGTCCATCTCCATTGGAACATCTGCATGTATCTCCCCTCCCCACCCCCCTCTCCCCCTTACTGTTTTTGTGTCCCTGTCTCTGGTCTCTTTCTCTGTGGCTGTCTCTGCTTTTGTGTCCCTGTGTCCCCCATCTCTCCCTGTCACTCTCTCTGCAGCTCTTCTGTCTCTGTGCCCCCAGGTCCTCCCTATCCCCCACCCCATCCGTCCGTCACGGTGGAACGGCCGCAGAGTAGACCAGTCAAGAGCAGAGGCCCCAGCGCCCCGGACTGCCTGGGCTCCAATCCCAGCATGCCACTTACTGGCTGTGTGACCTGGGACAAGCCGCTCAACCTGTCTGGGCCTCAGTTCGCTCATTGGTAAAATGGGGATGATAAATGAATAAAGCCCCTCCCACAGAGTGTTCATGAGGACAGAGTTAAGGGAGGTAGTGTCTGCCTGACCCAGAGAAGACACGATGCAAGCGTCGCCAGATTGTGTGTGTGTGTGTGTCTGAGGGTCCTTCTCTGAGTCCGCAGGTCTAAGCCGACCTGAGGGTCCACCTGCGCGTCCCCGTCTGGCTGCCTTTGCACCCTGTGTCCAAGAGCGTCTGCGGGCCCCGCCCATCACGGCTGTTGGCGGGGCCGGAGACTCACAATGTCGGTGCAGAGCTCTATGAAGAGGATGGTGATGCAGCCGAGGGGCAGGGGCACGCTGACAGTGATGTAGATGAGGTACGGCGTCAGCTCGGGGATGTTCTTGGTCAGGGTGTAGGCGATGGACTTTTTCAGGTTATCAAAGATCAGCCGGCCTGCAGGGGGGTGGGGCGGGGAGAGCCTCAGCCTCCTCGCTGCCCGCTTCCTCCTGTGCCCACGCCGCCGCCCCTCTCCCCTCCCCGGTCTCCGCCCCTGCTCGGACCCTGCTCCACGCCTGTCACAATGGAGGCAAAGTTGTCATCCAACAGGATCATGTCCGCCGCGTTTTTGGCAGCGTCCGAGCCGGCAATGCCCATGGCCACGCCGATGTCGGCCTTCTTCAGGGCTGGGGAGTCGTTGACACCATCCCCCGTCACAGCCACGATGGCCCCCTGCGGGGGGGGGGGGCAGGGTGGTCAGGGGTAGGCCCACCCCCGGGCCAGCCCAGCCCACTGGCCCGCCTCCTTCATCAGAGTCGTACCAGTCGCTGGCAGCTCTCCACAATCACCAGCTTCTGCTGGGGACTGGTACGAGCAAACACCATCTCAGGGTGGGTACGCAGGGTCTCAACCAGCTCTGACGGGTCCATGTCCTTCAGCTGCATGCCATTGATGACGCAGGCACGGGCATCCCTGGGGGGGGGGGTCACCAGGGCCTCAGTCTGCGCAGGCTGTGGGAAGAACCACGGCGAGGGCAGCAGGGGCTTACTTCCTATTGACTTGGTCCACAGGTACACGGAGGCGGGCGGCGATGTCCTCCACCGTCTCGCTGCCTTCCGAAATGATACCCACACTGGCCGCAATGGCCTTGGCCGTGATGGGGTGGTCACCCGTCACCATGATCACCTGTTGGGGAGGGGACCATCAGACCCTGATGCCTTCAGTGCAGCCCACTCTCCTCGTCCTCCCTGCTGACCATCTACTGATAGACCCGTTTGCTTATTCAACCACTGAATGTCAAGGACAAAACAGACGAAAATCTCTGTTCTCATGGAGCCAACCCTCTAGCGCGGGAGACAGAAGAGACGCAAACTAAGGGGACAAATGATACAGCCCGTTAGGAGAGAGGAAAATTAAGCTGAGTAAAGGGGATGGCAAATGTTGGGTGGAAAAAGAGGTGTCGATTTTAAGTGTGTCCTGGGAAAGCTTTGTTGGGAAGGTGACATCTGAGCAGAGGCCTGAAAGAGGCGAGAGAGTTGGCCACATAAAAAATGGAGGGAAGAGGGACGCCTGGGTGGCTCAGTCGGTTAAGTGTCTGCCTTCGGCTCAGGTCATGATCCCAGGGTCCTGGGATCGAGTCCTGCATCGGGCTCCCTGCTCCATGGGGAGCCTGCTTCTCCCTCTGCCTCTGTCTCTCTCTCTCTCTCTGTCTCTCATGAATAAATAAATAAAATCTTAAAAAAAAAAAAAAAAAAAGAGAAAAAAACGGAGGGAAGGGTGTTCCTGGCAGCGGGAACAGCCAATGTGAAGACCCTGAGGTGCGAACGCACCTGAACTGTTGGCGGAGCAGCGGGGAGGCCAGCATGACTGCAGAGCAGTAAACGAGAGGTGGGGGGCTAAGGAATAAGCTTAGAGCCCAGCTCTCATAGGCCTTAGAGACCAAGGGGAGGACGTGGGTGTTGTTTGCCCAGCCTTGGCTCCCCAACTCCCAATCTGTCTTCAGGAACCAGGGTTGAAGTGAGGTCTCTGGCCAAGAATGGGCAAGTAAGCCCAGACCTGGTCAACCAAGGTACCCACCCCAGCCATGTGACTGGTTCAGAGAGGAACATGTGACCCAATCTGGGACAACAGCAGAAGAGGCACTCTTTTTTCTGTGGGTGGCTAAACAGGTGGGATGTAGGTTGAGCTTCTGGGGGTGGTCATTTTTCTCGACCAAAATAAAGGGACTAGTCGAGTCCCTTGAGAATAAAGCCATCAGAGAGAAAAGTAGAACCAAGCCATGGAGAAAGGCAAATTCCTAATGACACTCAACTCCTAGATCCAGCTATACCTGACAATTCAGTCCCCAGAACTTTTCCGTTTCATGAATCGATAAGATTCCTTTTTTGGTTCAAACCACTTTCAGGGAGTTCTCTGTCACAGGGTTCCTCACCCCCAAATACTGCTGTCCTCTGTTCTCACCCCTGCCTGCTCCTCTCCCTGGTTGCATACCCGGATGCCTGCCGTGCGGCACTTGAGCACAGCATCAGGGACGGTGGCCCGGGGTGGGTCTATCATGGATACAAGTCCCGCAAAGCACAGGCCACTACTTGGAAAGTTCATGGCCTCCACGTCGAAGGCATAGCCAGGCGGGTAGTCCTTCTCACTCAGGTACAGTTGGCAGAAGCCTGACCAGAAAACAGGGAAGTCAGAGAGGAGTCCTGGGCAGACCCTTGCCCAGCAAGGCCAGGTGACGAGTGAAATAACCAGGCCCCTCACACCAAGCACCTGTGCATGCCTGACCCTGTGCTGAATCCTTCACATGATGTGAGTCTGTCCTCACAACCAACCTGTGAGGCTATTAGCATGCTCATGTTGCAGACAGAGAAACTGAGGTCTAGAGAGGGGATATTTCTTGCCAGACGAAAGATCCAGAATTGAACCACAGTTGTGCCTCCCAGGGTTGAGGCAGGGGTTAGGGAAGTTTAGGAGTCAGGACAAAATGTTCAGGGAGATCAGAGGTCAGGACAGGGATTGGGAAGTCTTGAGTTGAGGCAGGGACTGGGGAAGGTCAAAGGGTCAAGAGGAGGACACTGAAAGGTGGAAGTAAAAGCGATGGCAGGTCAAAGTTGGGGCAAGAGCTGGGAAAAACCAACAGATGTCAGGTCAGGCTAGGGAAGGTCTCAGGGAGGACAGGTGGGGAGGGGCTGGGTCAAGGTAGAAATTGAGGATGGACAGGGGTCAGGACTGAGACAGGGAAAGGCAAAGGTGAGTGTGTGCACTTGGGCAGGTTAGCTGTCAGCCGGGGATGGGAAAGGTCATGGTGAAGGCTGGGCTGGGAAGGTTGGGCGGGGTCTGTGCTAGCTCCTCCTCGCCCACAGGTTCGCCATCTACTGTGGGGGCTCACCGAGCCCTGGGGGGCTCACCAAGCACGCGTTCACCCAGGCCTCCCAGGCTAAGGTAGGCAGTCTGGAAGGCCTCACGCCATTGCTCGTCCAGCGGCAGCTCCTGGCCCTTGATGAGGATGGAGCTACAGCGTTCCAGCACGCGCTCGGGGGCGCCCTTCATCACCAGCACGTGCCGGGGGTCCCGCGGGTCCTCCAGTGTGTGGATGGACAGCTGCGGGCGAGGAAGCGGACGGCGTCTAGGAGGCGGGCAAGGGGGCGGGGCTTGGGAGAGGGGCGGGGCTGACGGCTCGAAGGCGCCGCGGGTAGAGCTTTGGGAGGGTACTGCGTGGCTGGGGGTGAGGGGCTTCCGGGCTGAGCAAGTCCTTGGTGGGGGATGAGGGTTAGGGGCGCAGTAAGGAGCCTGGGCGCTGGGAATGGACAGAATTAGGGTCGGAGATGGGCTGGGGCGGAATTTGGATTGCGAGCTACCCCACGGAAGGCCTAAGAGCTGGCGGTGAGCCCCCCGCTAAGGGACTGTGGGTGTGGCCTGCCCATAGGTGGGCAGCGGCTGTGGGCGGGGCGGGAGGTGTGGGTGGGGGTTGGCTATGGAGAGGGCGGAAACCGAGAGAGAAGCCCCGCGATAGGCCAGCGCTGCGTGTGGGGGTGGCCCGAAGTGGGCGGGGGGAGGCCGTGGGCGGGGCCGGGCGCGGCGGGCGCACACCTGGAACTTGTTGGTGGAGTTGAAGGGGATCTCGCAGACTTTGGGGAAGCGTTCGCGGTAGCCCATGGCGTTGCCCAGCGTCAGTTCCGAGAACTTGAGCAGCGCCGTCTCGGACGCGTCCCCGATCACTATGCGCTGGAAGCGGGGGCGGTGTCAGGGGCGAACCTGTCTGCACCAGGCTCCCGGCATCCCCCGGAGTCCCCCCGGGGTCTCACCTTGGGCACCGGCACCGCGTCCTGGCCGGACTTGAAGGCAGCGCGGTTGCACAGGGTGAGCACGCGGCATAGCGCCCGCCAGGTCTCCGAAGACTGGTCAAACGTCTGCCCTGGAGGCCAGGCGTCCGGGCTGGGGCCGGGAGGGGGCTCCGCGCGGGCCCCAGGCCCGGAGCAGCTCTCTCCCATACCAGAACCGAGCCCCTCCCTCTAGATTCAGGACAGGGTCCCCTCCCAGACCTGGGTGGGACCCAAACCTCTCCTCATACCCCTGGACGGAGCCTTCTCTCCAGACGCAGTATTGAGTTTCCTAGGACCCCCGATACCAAGCCGCTTCGCAGACCTGCAGCTTCATAGACCCTCTCCCCTATCGGGAAGGAGCCCCTTCTCCATTCATGCAAAGCCCTCCCCAGGCTGCCTTCAGTAACCTCAGAGCTCCCTTCCAAGTCTACCATCTAGCAGATCCTGCCCCAGGCCCGTCTCCTCCCACCCCCACACCTGACTGGTCCTCCGTAGTGTCAGCCGTGTGGATGTGGTTGTCGAACCAGAGATGGGACACAGTCATGCGGTTCTGAGTGAGGGTCCCTGTCTTGTCAGAGCAGATCACTGATGTGGAGCCCAGTGTCTCCACCGCTTCCAGGTTCTTGACGACACAGTTCTTGCTGGCCAGCCGCTTGGCTGTCAGGGACAAGCAGACCTGCCAGAAGGGGTGAGAAGCGCAGGGAGCCTTGACCCCAGCCACCGTACTACGTACACAGCATCCCTCCGCAAAACCCATGCTTTTCTTGCCTCAGTGTTTTCTTCAGCCTGTGCTTGCCACCTGGGATGCCTCCCCAATCGGCCCAGGGGAACATAGCCAGGCCCCTCACTAAGCTGCCCGAGCGGAGGTTCTGTAAGTTCTCATCAACACAACCACACCGAGAAAACAAACATCCTCTGAGCCTCCCCTGGGGCTGGCCTTGCGCTGGATGCTGACTGCTGAGGGCTGCCCACGCTGGACCTCAGCCTCCTCCAGTCAAAGATGCGGCCTGTTCACCTGTGAGTCCTCAGCGTTCAGTATACGGTGTGGCCCAGAGTGGCCTCGGTGAGTGGTTGCTGAACGGATGGGTAGGTGGAGGGATGGGGGGTAGGGAGGATAGCTGAGGGAAGGTGCGTGGGGGGGAGGTGAGTGGGTGGAGACGGCCAGAGATGATGGAGGCAATCCTGGGTGAACAGACAGACAGATGGACGAGCCTCCCAGCTCTCTGCACCTCTCTTCCGTCTCCCCCACTCACCGTGACAGTGGCCAGCAGCCCCTCGGGCACATAGGCTACCACGATGGCCATGAAGAAGACCATGGCCCGAAGGAAGGTGTAGCCAATGCACATGGCCACCACAAAAAATGTAGCGCCGAAGAGGATGGCCAGGCCTGCGATGATGTCCACAAAATGTTCGATTTCAATAGCGATGGGTGTCTTCTCGTTTTCTACTCCCGATGCCAGGGACGCGATGCGCCCGATGATGGTGCGGTCACCTGTGTTCACCACCAGGCCTTGGGCTGTGCCTGCCAGCGGGGCCAACAGGGCACCTCAGGGCCGGCCGGGCGGAGGGGGGTGCCCGCCATGGGAACCGAAGGGGGTGCGGCGGTGGGGCTCAGTATGGGCCAAAGAGGGGCAGGGCAGGCAGCGGGGTTGGCTTGGGGAGGGTGGGCAGGCAGGGGCCTCACAGACCCTCAAGGCACATGGTGGAGAAGAAGGCGATGTTGCGGGTCTCCAGGGGGCTCTCGTGGGTACACTCGGGCGAGCGGGTCTGCGGCTCAGACTCTCCAGTCAGCGACGAGTTGTCCACCTTGCAGCCCTGCGCCTGGAGGATCCTGATGTCGGCTGGCACTCGGTCCCCGCCTTTCATCTCCACCAGGTCGCCCACCACAAGCTGGTCCGCGTTGATCTGGAACTTGTCCCCATCCCGGATCACAGTTGCTTGCTGTGGGGCGGGGGAGGGGGGGTGGAGGTCGCTGAGTGCAGGGGAACGTGGGGAGGGGCAAAGGGGGAGGGTTGAGAACCTAAGGGGTGAGCCGGAGGCCACAGGTGCAGAGGAGCTTGGGCCTGGTGGGAGAGCCCACACAGACCCAGGAGCCTCCCTGCGTGCCCCTCCCCCCGGGGGTGCAGACCCGGAACTGAAGTGACCAGTCTGCAGGACCCACCTGGGGCACCAGGTTCTTGAAGCTGGCGATGATGTTGGTGCTCTTAAACTCCTGGTAGTAGCCAAAGCAGCCGGTGACCACGACCACAGCGATGAGGGCCAGGGCCAGGTACAGCTGGGTGGAGGTGGGAAGGGGGTGGATAAGAAGAGGCAGGAAGGTCTCTGCACAAGCCCCCCCCCACCCCCCCGCCTGCTCCCTGTCCCCTGGTGTTCTTGGGCTCACCCCTGGGGTTTTCCCTGCTCTGCTAGAAAGCCACATGCGCTATTCCCTGGGGCCTGGGGCCCCCGTTCCTGTGTTCTTCATGTCCCATACTCAGCTTCCCTGTATTCTCAGTGTTCTGTGTCCCATATTCTCTAGGTCCCGGATCCTACCTCCCCCATGTCCCCATGGCCTGCGGCTTGTGCCCCATGGCACGATGCACCTTTTCCTGTGTCCTCCAAGTCTTGTGCTCTGCGTGTCACTGGCCTTTGTCTCCTCATGTTCTCACGCCCTGTACCCCTGTGCTCCAGCTTTCATATTCTGTGTTGCCATCGTCTGTTTGCCGTCCTCTGGGCACCCTAGGCCGTGTCCCCATTTCCATGTTTGTGTGCTGTCGAGCTTCCACTTCATACTCTGTGGGCTCCACGATCATATGCCAATTTCCAAGTCCCTATGTCCAGTGTCTCCCCGTGTCTGTGTACCTCTAAGTCCCCATCCTGTGTCACATGTCCTGTGGCTTTCAAACCCCTGTCCAATGCCACATGTCCCTAAGTCCCCATGTCCCTTGTTCTGGCCTCTTGTCCTGCATTTCAATATTCTGTCTCTGTCTCTGCTTCCTTGTCTGTGTTCTGTCTCTTGGCGCTGTGTCCTGAGTCTTGTGTCCCCTACGTCCCTATGCCCTTGCGTCCCATGTCTGAGTCCCATGCCCCCTGTGCCCTTGGTCTGTCCCATGCCCTCTGTTTCCTGGTCTCCCATCTTAAGGATCGCGTTTCTATGTCCTTGTATCCCCACCTGTGTCCTCCATATCTGAGACCCATTCTCCGGGTCCCCTGGGACCTGTGTCACTGGGGCTGCCCCACATCCCAGTGGCCTTCATCCCCGCATGACCCCATGTCTTGACTGCATTTCCACGTCTCCGTATCCCCATCCTGTGTCCCCCGCATCCTGAGCCCATGCTCCATGTCCTCTACCCGCCCCCCAACCCCCGGTCCCCGTGTCCCATACCCGCCAGCAGCATCTGCCACTCACATTGTCGTCGGTGGTGAGGTCACCCTCACTGGCCTGGATGCCAAAGGCAATGAGGCAGATGGCAGCAGCCACCCACATGAGGCACTGCAGCCCGCCCGCCAGCTGCCGGGCGAACTTGACGTACTCGGGGGTGCCGCGCGGCGGCCGCAGAGCGTTGGGTCCGTCCCGTAGCAACAGCTCAGCGGCCAGGCCGGCAGACAGGCCCTGGGGATGGGGGGCCGGGGCGGGCGCTCACGGGGGCAGCTCCTCTGTCTCCTCCCCCCACCCTGCCCCGTCTGTCCTGTTCCTCCTCACTTCTGTGTGCGTCCTCGCCCCTGTCCGGCCCCCTCCCCCCCCCCCCCCCCCCCCCCCCCCCCGGCCTCCCCTGTGTCTCTCTCATCTTTCTGCCTGGCTCTCTCTCCCTGTGGTCTCTGCTCTGTTTCTCTCTTATCGCTTTGTCTCTCTGTCTCTCTCTGCCTCTTTTTATCTGCTTCTCCTACTCGGTCACTCTCCCCACCCCTTCTCTGCACACACCCCTCCCTCTGCGCCCAGCTCACCTTGGTCGCACTGGTCTGGTACTTCTGTTCCAGCTCCGCCACTGACAGCTGGTGGTCGTTCTGGGGGGGGGGGGGGGCGCGGGACACCCACTGTCCAGCTCTCACCGGCCACGCTCCTGCCCCCACTCAGCCCCCCAGCCCCATGCTCACGATCTCCATCTCCTTCTTCATGTTCTCCAGCTTCTCCTTCTTCTTGCCTGCTCCCTTGTCCGCCTTCTTCTTGCTCATCTTGGCAGCCATGTCCCCACCAGGGCCAGGACCCAGCTCTACTGAGTACATCTCGTAATTCTCCTGGGGATGGGAGGAGGGGGGAGGCATCAGATCCCACACCCCTCCAGCCTCCATCCCCCCAATCCCTGACTCGGGGCCCCACTCACTGCCTTCCCCATGGTGCCCGGTGCAGCCACCCTCCTTTGCCGAGACAGAGCCTAGGGTCTGGACCAGCCCTGATATACCCAGGGAGGGAGGGGTGGAGCAAGACTGGCCCGATTAGAGCTGATTGCGGGGCTCCTTGGGGTGACCTCCAGGCCTAAGCAGCACAGGCATTACCTACTGGGCTGCCCCAACCTGCCCAGACCCATCTCCACTTGCCACTGAGATCAGGGGACCACTGAGTAGGTCCATAGTAACAACAACAACAACAACAACAACAAGAATAGCAAACATGGTGGTCATTATGTGCCAAGCACTGGGCTGGGGGCTTTCCTGTAATAACTAATGGAACCTCCCAACAACCCTTTGAGGCGAGGACCATTCTTACCTCCCCCTACCATAGTAATGGGGAAACTGAGGTGCAGGGAGGGTAAGTCACTCGCCTGTTGTGCCCAAGCTACAATGGGAAAGAGTTGGGACTCAGAACCAGGTAGCTGGGCTGCAGTGTCCTCTTCCAGGCCACATTGCCCATGTCCGACTCCTGGAGCGGGAGGGTGCTCACAATAGTGGCTCCCTTTTGTTTAGGGAGGACTTCCTGTGTCCCCGGTCTGCCCAGGGAGCATTGTGTGAATGTTTCCTTAGCTCCTCACAACAGCCCTTTAGAAAGTTATGTTCTCTCATTAGCCCCCGTTGTACAGATGAGGAAACCGAGGCACAGAGAGATCAAGGACTTGCTCTAAAGCTGCGATGATTGGGATGCCTGGGTGGCCCAGTCTGTTGAGCCTCTGCCTTCAGCTCAGGTCATGATCCCAGGATCCTGGGGTCGAGTCCCACGTCGGGCTCCCTGCTCAGCAGGGAGTCTGCTTCTCTCCCTCTCTCTCTGTTCCTCCTCACCCCCGCTCGTGCTCGCTCCCTCTCTCTCTCGCAAATAAATAAATAAAATCTTTATAAAAAAATAAAGTTGTGATGACTAAGTGTCGGGAGGAGGATTCCAGCCCAGGTCCGACCCCAGAGCCTGGCTCTCCCCTGGGGCCACTGACAAAAGAACTCAGACCTCTCAGCAGCCGCGGCAAGTATGTGCCAGGCACTGCACACATGTGACCTCCGGGGTCCCCACAACAAAACCCCATGTGGGCAGCACTATCATTCCCGTTGTGCACAGGGGGAAACCGAGGCTTGGAGGAGTTCAGGGAGGGTCCTAGAGGTGCCCCACGCCTCCACTGTAGCCATCACAGCTCTGTGGTTCCTGTCTCCACCCCAACCTGCCCGGATGGGGAAAGGAAGGTGCAAAGTAGAGGAAAAGATGGGTCCAAGGCTCCTGGCCCGATCTTGGTATTGGTGCCAGGTTTGAGGTCCCCCAGGCAGGGACCTCTGTGGGTAGCAGTGAGGGGCTGGACTGCTGGAATGGCGGGTTCTTGATATCTCCGGAGTGGGCCGCACAAGGTGGACGTGTCTGATAAGATAATTGCCGGGGCGACGTCCTTCTCTCCTGGGGAAGGTCACCTGGGAAAGGCTAAGCGGCTGAGCAGCCCAAGCTCCTCCCCACAGCCACCCAGCTGGTCATCCCAGCCCAGAGAGGAGGCAGGTGGGGTGAAGTCACACCGACAATGAGTCTGCCCTTACAAGGAGTCCGCTCATCTCTCTGAGCCGCACTTGTGAAACACCATGTGTCCCGTCACTCCCCTGCTTACAACCATCCAGGGGCATCTCTTCTCCCTCAGAATAAATTCCAAAATCATCCCTGCAAGACCTAGCCCTGGCTCACCTCTCCTGGCTCAGTCTCTACTACAGTTCCACTGACACTGGCCTTCTTGCTGTACTTCCTACAGGTCAAGGTCATTCCTGCCCCAGGGCCTTTGCACTTGCAGTTCCTTCTGCCTGGTGCTCTCTTCTTTAGATATCCGCATGGCTCTTTCTCGCTGTGAGGTCTCAGTTCAAATGTTATCTCTTCAGAGAGTCCTCACTTCTACTATCGTACCCCCATCAGGCCCCATCCCCTACAACCCTTGTCCCAATCTGACACTGTATTTTATTTTCATTTGTTTGGTGTCAACCTTGTCACACTAGAAGGAAGACTGAGACTTGGTTGTGTTGGCTGCTGTATGCACAGCACCCGGACCAGTACCCTAGACACACTGTAGATGGTCAGTAGACACTGTCCAATGCGGAATATTCACTAACAAACCTGGAACATGGGGCAGGCCCTCGGGAAGTCTGTCATTGGGAGCTCCTCGGGTGTCTCTGGCTCTCTGTAGCTCTTCCACCCTGCCCACTAGCCCTCTACCCCTGCAAGCATCCAGAGCCTGGGGCAAATATGGGGTTGTGTCTGCACAGATTCGGGAACTCCACAACCTAAGTCACAGGGGGGAGACCGAGACACCGTCACTGGCAGCAGGTGGCCGACCTTCCATATGTGCAGACCTCTGTCAAAACCAGGGACTGTCCCTCTCTATTCTCTGCCCCATCTGTGGTCCCTCACCTCTTTTTTTCATTTCTTAGTTTTATTATGTTAATTTTCAATGGTTTATTTTAAATATTTCAGACCCACAAGTTATAGGGGTAGTAAAACAAAGACCTGCCTGACCTTCAGCTAAATTGAATGATTTTCCCAATCTGTGGTTTCTAGAGAGATGAGAGAGAGAATAGATTCTTTTTTTTAAAGCTCAGGCTGACCCACTTGAGTTGGAGACGGGAGGCTTGTTTCTCCATGAATATGTCGGCATGGGTCTCCCGTGAATAAGGACACTCTCTTATATAACCGCGGTCCAGTGGTCAAATCCAGAACATTCACATTGATAGGACATTAGGAACTAATCTGGAGAATGTATTTGAACTTCCCACTTTCCGTCTCATGTCCTTTTCTTGGTCTGGGATCACACTTTGCACTTAGCCGTCATGTCTCCTTGGTCTCCTCCAATCTGTGATGTTTCTTTACCCTTTCCTCTTTCATGACCTTGAAATTTTGGGAAAGTATCAGTCAGTTGTGTTGCAGAATTCCCCTCAGTTTGGCTCGGCTGACAGCTCATGATCAGATTCAGGTCGTGCGCCCTCCTCAGAGCTTCCCAGGCAGGACAGGCCCCATTTTTGAGTCTTCAGGTGGTCTGGAACGGGTGGACGTTTGGAGGATACCCAGAGGCTTAAGGAGTGACCCGAGGGCTATTCCGTGATCTCTTCATTTTCTATTCAAAACACTGTCACAGGGGCGCCTGGCTGGCTCAGTCGGTTAAGCGTCTGCCTTCTGCTCAGGTCACGATCTCAAGGTCTGGGATCAAACCCGAGGGGAGCCTGCTTCTCCCTCTCCCTCTGCCCCTCCCCCCCGCCCCACCCTGCTCCTGCTCTCTCTTTCTCTCTCTCAAATGAATAAATAAAACCTTAAAAAGAAGAAAAAAAAACTAATGGTCAGAATTGAATTTTTCTTTTTCCTGAGAAAGAGGGCAGAGGACAGACTTTTAAATGGCTGGCGAATACTGAGCGGGTTTTAAGGGGAATCTGAACAAGAGTCTCCTAGAATCATGACCACACAGTTTTAGGGACTGAGTGCCCTACAAGGCCTGATAGGATCAGATCCCTGGCTGTGCCTCCTTCCCCCGTGCCTTCCCCCACCATGCTTTGGGATGAAGCCCACGCAGCCCTTCTGTTTATCAAAACTATCATTTCAAGATCTTGGCCCATGAAGCTTCCTCTGCCTGAAATAAATACTCACCCTGTGCCCTCCCTGCACTCAGCTACTCCTCATCTTTCGTGCTCTCGCACAGATGTCCCTTTCTCCAGGGAACCTCCTTGGACCATGTACCAGCTGTGTCAGGTACCTCCCCTCGGCTCCCAGAGGCCCCTAGGCTTCCCTATCCCTGCCCTGACCCCTCTGACCCATAGTTCCTCCATCACGAGCCTGGCCACTCTGGGTGGTCACCATGTGATGACGTCTCATCGCCCCCCTGGACGCCTGAGGACGGGATCCAGGATGTCTCAGTTGCCACCGTGTGCCCTGTATCACCCAGCCCAGGAAGTGTTTGCTGAGTGCAAGAACTCATTGTGACCGTGACTTTTGGTTTGTGTTTGGATTCTCCGATAAGATAGTGGATTCAGCAATGCCCTTCGCCTCCTGGGCAGGTCACCTGTCCCCGCCATCTCCAGGCCCCGGGAAGATTGAAGAGAGGGGCAGGGCAGGCAGGAACCTTGCTTCTCCCTCCTTTTCAAGCTGGTACAGGAGCAGGCAGTGGGTCAAGGAGTCAGGGACAAGGTCTGGCCCCAGCCTGGTCGCCTGTGTTCTCCTCCTCTTCCAGGTTTGTCCAGATATGGAAATGTCAACCACCCTCAAGAAATTTGCCTGACTGTCCTCATCTGGGATCTTAAAATCACATCCAGAACCCAAGCATCTCTCCCTTCTTGGCTCCCACCTCCATCCCTTCCTGCCTGGACATCACAGTAGCCTCCTCCCCAGTCCCTCCCCAGTCTCCCTGCTCCTGTCCCTGCCCCCCTGCAGTCTGCCCCCACCCAGAGCCAGAGGGAGCCTATGAACCCCTGGGGTCTGGGCTTTCCTGGCTGAACCCTCCCTTAGCTCCACCTGACTCTTGAAAGCAAAGTCTGCACGCTGGTGCCCAAACCCAACCCGGGTGTGGGGCCTCCCAGACCTCCCCTCCTCCTGCTGCAGCCACACTGGCTCCCTGCGGTGCCTCAGACTCAGCAAACAGCCTCCTGTCCCCTACTGTGCCTGTGCCCTTTCCCTCCTCTTGGAATGCTCTCCTCCCAACACCTGCATGGCTCCCTCTCTCCCTCCAAGGTCTTTACACAAATGTTGCCTTCCCAGCGTGAGCTCCTTGACTGGCCGAATTAAAACTGTGACCTGGGGTCCCCCTGCACCTCTGTCCCCATTGTTTTCTCCTGTACTGGGTCATTGCTCTTACCTGTTGGGTTGTGTGTTTTCCGAATCCCTCTGACAGAAGGTGAGCTCCATGAGGGCAGGGATTTTTGCCTTTTTTTTTTTTTTTTTTTTGACTGATGTCAAACAGCAAATAATAGACACTCAATAAGCTTTTGTTAAAAGAAATAAAATAAATCTCAGGGTCCCTGAGACACTCCACAGCATGCAGCAGCAATCCTAGCCACAAATACTGACATGGACACGTGGTCCTGCCTTGGGATGATGCTCTTGGTCCCCCAAAGACACACTAGCCCAACCTAAAGTAGAGGGACAGGCTCAAAAAGACACAATGACAGGAAGCCCATGATAAGAGTGATGCTCATTGAGACCTCACTGCCCTTAGCCCTGGCCTAGGTGCGTCACTTGTGTGAGCTCATGTCATGCTCACAACAACCTTATGAGGAAGGTACTGTATTTATCCCAACTTTACGGTGAAGAAACTGAGGCCCAGAGAGATTCTACGACTTGCCTAAACTCACACAGCTAGTAAGGGGCAGAGCCAGGATTTGAACCCAAGCAGCCTGGCTAGAAACTCCTCCTGTGTGAATACACAGAATCACACCAGACACCATTTCACAAAGAGGCCTCCCATCAAGACTATACTCCGTTCCATAATTTACGGAATGTTGATTGAGCATCTGCTATGTGCCAAGCTTTCTGTTAAGCCCTGAGATTTGCAGGGAACAAAACAGTCATGGTCCTGTTTACACTCCAGCGTCCCGAAGTAATCAATAACAAATCAATAACAAATCAATAACAAATCAATTACTGGCAAATGAGAAGAACATGAAGGAAAATAACAGGGTACCTGAGGAGAGAGGCAGAGGGGAGGAAGCTGATAGACTACGGTATTGGAGAGGGGGCTCTGAGGAAGTAACACTTCAAGGATGAGGAGACAGCCAGGAATAATCTGGGAGAAGGAACAGGGAGAACAAAGGCCCTGAGCTGGGAACAGGGTGATAGTGAGAGTCAGCAAGGAGCGGTGGTGGAGAATCTGGATAAGGTTAGTGAGGGGAGGGTTAGGGTACAACGTGAAGGCGGGGGTCAGTTCATGTGGGACCTTGTGGACAAGGGGGAGGAGTTAGGATTTTAGTCTAGGAGCAGCTGAAGGCATTTGAGGTTTGATCAGAAGACAGGCATGGCCAGGACTGAGTCTGGAAGATGCCCCCACTGTCATGTGGAGGACACTCAAGGGGGAAGCTGAGATTAGAAGCCCAGGGAGGAGGCTGGGGAAGGGAGGCTCAGGAGATCTCCTATGGGGACATGGGCTGGGGCAGGAGGTGTCTGGCCTGGGGTAGAGGGCTCCCCGGGGTTGGGACCCAGGAGAAGAGGTAGGTTTGCGGAAGGGCTATAGCCTGTGTAGGAATTGGGGGGCCAGGAAGCTATGGGACAACTGGGACTTGGAACTTCTGGAAGAAGTTGGAATTGGGAACTGTGCTGAGGGCCTTGCCAGTGCAGAAAGAGTAGAGTGAGCTAGGGGAGGTGAGACAGCCTCTGGCAAGGGTGGGGAGAAGAGCAAGGAGGGGAGCCACTGCTGTTAAAGAAGCTAAAAGCACAGTCTGAAAGGTATAGGAAGAACCGGGAAGGGGTGGGGGGAGGGAGGGCAGGAGGTAAAGGAAAAGGGAGCTTCGAGAAGGAGGATGGGTTCAGCAGTGTTTTGCATTCCTGAGTGCCCCCAGTGCCCAGCTCAGGGCCCAGCACACAGCAGCTGGTTCACTTGCTGCTGAATGAGGGCACCCATGGGCGAGTTGAAGGCAAAACTCTCACAGATACAAACCCTGAGACCTCCAGGGCCGCATATTATGGCTAGGGCAGGCCAACTCCCCCACTCCCCACCTTGGCAGAGAAGCTTGAGAAAAGTGGAGTTAGAAAAGATATCCTTGGATGGAGACGCATGCAAAAGCTCAGAACGGGGCTCAAAAGCCAAGGACGAGGGTGTGAAAAGTAGGCCAGAAGGGTGAGCTCTCCCACTGAACCGCTCCAGGTTAATGACAGGAAGACGCGCCAATTATAGACCCCAACGAAAGACGCCTCAACAGGAAAGAATCATCAACTACCGGCGCCAAGGGGAAAAGAATGTACGTTGCATCTCCCACAAGAAATCACACACACACACACACACACACACGCAACTCAGCCAATGAGAAACCACCATCACCCTGGACTCATGCTTTTTTTCCAATGGACTCCGGTTCAAAACAACCCCTCCAGGGGCGCCTGGATGGCTCAGTCCCTGAAGGGTGGGACTCTTGGTTTCTGCTCAGATGATGATCTCAAGATTGTGAGATCAAGCCCCGCATTGGGCTCCGCCTTGGGCGAGGAGCCTGCTTAAGATGTTCTCTCTCCCTCTCCTTCTGCCCCTCACCCCCACCACAGGGGCACAGGTTCTCTCTCAAAATAAACACACAACCCCTCCCAACTTCCTCCTCCTTCTCCATAAAATAACGGTCCTCTCCTTTGTTTGCCAGACTTGCCTATGGTTTTGTCATAGTTTGCATGTCCCAAATCATAATTCTCTGTTATTCCTGAATAACCCATTTGCACTGGTAAAATAATGTTTTATTTTTAAGGTTAACAAGGGGGTATAGGCCTCTTGATCCAGTCGGCCAATCCAGGAGCCAAAATTCATAGATGGGGGGTTGGGGGGGTGGAATGGGACTTCTTTGGTCAAAGTTTCTTCCAACTGCCAGCCAATAACAAAGGCAGAATCAAGAAGTGAGGCTGGGCCAACCCAATCAAGAAAGTAAGAAGGTCTTTATCCACTGTCAGCTAGTAGGTAAAGAAGACTGGGGGGGGGGGTGGGCAGCATAATCTGGATGGTGGAAGTATGTCAGCCAATCACAAAAAGAGAACAAAATGAAGGTGCTGAACCAGTGGCTTCCACCCAGGGCAAGATCCTAGGCTAAGCCCCTTGGTTTTCTTTTCTTTTCTTTATTTATTTATCTGACACGGAGAGAGAGTATAAGCAGGGGGAGTGGCAGAGGGAGAGGGAGAAGCAGGCTCCCCACTGAGCAGGGAGCCCGATGCAGGACTGGATCCCAGGACCCTGGGATCATGACCCTATCGGAAGGCAGACACTTAACCAACTGAGCCATCCAGGTGACCAGGATTCCTACATTCCTGCCCACATTTGATAACATCAGTCTTTTTACTTTTAGCCATTCTTTGGGTATATAATTGTATCCCACTGTAGTTTTAATTTGCATTTCCCTAATGACTAAGGATGTTAAGCACCTTGCACATGCTATGGCCGTGTGGAAATTATATTTTCTGAAATTCACATTCACATCTTTCCCATTGGAGAAAAAAATGGATGGCCTGTTTTTATCTTATATCATTTTGTTTTTCAATTTGTGATTTGCCTTTTCACTTTCCTCGTGGTCTTTTCATAAGAAGAAGTTTTAAAATTTGTAAAATCCAATGATCATTTTTAAATATTATGCTTAGGTTTTTTGTGTCCTGTTTAAGAAATTTTTGTCTACCTATCCAAAGGTTATGAATATACTCTTTTATGTTTTCTCATAGACACTTGATAGCTTTAGTTTTCTTATTTAGGTCTAGGATCCATCCTGAATTAATCTTGTGGCCACCATCCTGGACAATACAGTTCTAGGTTGAGATTATGAAAAAAAAATAATAAGATATGAAATAAGGAAGAGTTCAAGGTTAATTTCTTCCTATATTGATAATACAGTTTCCTTAGCATTAATGGACAAGACTATCCTGTCTCCACTGTATTGAATCGGTACCTTTGTCTTGTTAAGAAAGAAACCATAAACCCTAAATGGAGTCACTTGTTCTAAGCCCCGCATCAGCAAATCAGGACTTAATACCTAACCTGATTGCAGTTTCAGCCTCTCCCAGGAATGTGACTTTTAACCAGTCATTCTTGCCAACCCGTCAGTTATTTTACCAGCAAAAATGGGTTAATTCAGGAATAACAGAGAACTGTAATTCAGGACAAGCAAGCTATGACAAAACCATATGCAAGTCTGGAGAACAGAGGAGAGGAAAGCTCTTTTACAGAGAAAAGAGGAAAATTGGGGTGGGGGGCTGTTAAAAACAAACAGTCCTTCGGAGTTCTAAGTACAGTGCCTTTTCATTGGCTAAGTTGTGAGTCTCTCATTGGCAGGGCTGTTGCCAGGGGAGGAAGAAACTTTTCTTCTTCCTGCCCTGATAGTCAAGTAGTAGCTAAGGTAGTATTGATTTCCAAGGTACCACTTTTCCTGTGGGGTCTGCCATTGACAAGGACAATTGATAACAAGAAGTAGGGCATGAGAGCTACCCCTTCTGGCCTCCTAACTCCATTTTACTTATTTATTAAATTATTTAAAATCAGTTGTGTTTATTTTTTTATTTAAGATTTTATTTATTTGTCAGAGAGAGCACAAGCATGGGGAGAGGCAGGTAGAGGGAGAAGCAGGCTCCCCACTGAGCAGGGAGCCCGATGCCGGACTTGATCCCAGGACCCTGGGATCATAACCTGAGCCGAAGGCACAGATGTTTCACTGACTGAGCCACCCAGGCGCCCCTGACTCCATTTTAAATGAAGTTTCTTGGGGCGCCTGGGTGGCTCAGTCATAAGCATCTGCCTTTGGCTCAGGTCATGATCCCAGTGTCCTGGGATCGAGCCCTGCATCAGGCTCCCTGCTCCGCAGGAAGCCTGCTTTTCCCTCTGCCCACTCCCCCTGCTCGTGTTCCCTCTCTGGCTGTCTTTCTCTCTGTCAAATAAATAAAAATCTTAAAAAGAAAAAATAAATAAATAAAATGAAGTTTCCTTTATTAATTTTCACACAACTTAAGCAAGAAGAGTTCCTTAGTTCTGGAATGCAGTTCCTTTAGACTTCTTTGCATCCACAGCTGTTTGCTGTCTTTAAAAGATACGAATTTTTTGTTTCTCCTTTCCCCCCCTAGCTATTATGGAAGGAGACTGTGATATTATATTGTGATTTATAATAAGAAAAATCTTGGTCTTCCATCCATTCCTGGTGCTGAGCTCCTAAAACCCCTGGAGTTTCCTATGATAAAAGCAATCAAGGTGGCTTTTGTTATGTTCATAAGGTGACTTTTGGAAAGCCCTTAGGTGACCTAAGGATGGGGGCTGGTTGGAGGGAAACAAGTCTGTGTGTAGAGAGTTCGAACTTCAGTACCTCCCCCCAAACTCCAGGGAGGGGAGAGGGGCTGGAGGTTGAACCAATCACCAAAAGCCAATGTCAAATCATGACTGTCATATAGCCTCCATAAAAACCCAGAAGGGCAAGATCAGAGAGCTTCCGGGTTGATGAACACATAGAGATTCAGGAAATGTGGCACGCTCAGAGAGGGTATGGAAGATCCACAGTCTTTCACTATACCTTGTCCTATACAGCTCTTCCACCCGGGTGTCCCTGAGTTTTATCCCTTTATAATAAACCAGCAATCTGGCTTTTTTATTAGTAGGTAAATTGTTTCTCTGAGTTCTGTGAGCCACCAAGCAATCAAACCCAAAGACGTTGTAGGAGGCTCTGATTTTCAGCCAGTGGGTCAGAAGTACAAGTAAAAACCTAGGCTTGCATCTGACCTCTGGGAGAGGGGGCACCCTTGCAGGACTGAGCCCTTAACCTATGGAGTCTGATTCTATCTCTGGGCAGATAGTGTCAGAAGTGAGTTGAATTGTAGGACACCCAGCTGATGTCCAAGAATTGCTTCCATACATAATTGGAATTAGTACCAGAACCCACTTAGAGACCTTTTACATTCAATTTAGACATCAAACTCAGTCTTTTAAAAGCAAATTTGTGTTCTCCCTGTTTAATACCTCTAAGGACTTCACTTCATATTTAAAAATCCAACCTTCTGGGCGCCTGGGTGGCTCAGTTGGTTAAGCGACTGCTTTCGGCTCAGGTCATGATCCTGGAGTTCCTGGATCGAGTCCTGCATTGGGCTCCCTGCTCGGCAGGGAGCCTGCTTCTCCCTCTGACCCTCCCCCCTCTCATGTGCTCTCTCTCTTTCATTCTCTCTGTCTCAAATAAATAAATAAAATCTTTAAAAAAAAAAATCCAACCTTCTTCCTGTGACCTTCCATGCTGTGAATTGCCTCCTGCCCATCCTCTGACCTTACTTTGTAGTAGTCTCATTGCTCACTCCAGTCCCACTAATCTTTCTTTTCCTGGGACAAGCCAGGCTCCTTCCTGCCTGAGTTTTTGCACTTACTGCTCTGCTTAGAACTCTCTTCCAGATGTTTCTGTGGCTCTCTTCACTTCAGGTCACAGCTCAGATATTGGGTCCCCCATAGGGCTTTCCTGAGCCACTCTGTCATAATAAGTCCCTCTTCCGGCTCCCCCAATTTCATCCTGGTTTTTTTTTTCCATAATGTTGACCACCACTAGAACTGTGCTGTCCAGGACAGTTGCCACTCACCTCTTGTGGCAAATTTAATCTAAATTAGTCACATGCGGCTAGTAAATACCATATTGGATAGAATGGCTTACAGAACATTTCTTTTCTTTTCTTTTTTTTTTTTTAAAGATTTTATTTATTTATTTGACAGAGACAGAGACAGCGAGAGCAGGAACACAAGCAGGGGGAGTGGGAGAGGGAGAAGCAGGCTTCCTGCTGAGCCAGGAGCCCGATGTGGGACTCGATCCCAGGACCCCGGGATCATGACCTGAGCCGAAGGCAGAGGCTTAACCGACTGAGCCACCCAGGCACCCCAAAGTGCTTTTTTTTTTTTAAGATTCTTATTTATTTATTGAGAGAGATAGTGATAGAGAAAGCATGAGAGGGGGAGAGTCAGACTCCCCGCTGAGCAGGGAGCCCAACGCGGGACTCGATCCCGGGACTCCAGGATCATGACCTGAGCCGAAGGCAGTCGCCCAACCAACTGAGCCACCCAGGCGCCCCTCTTACAGAACATTTCTATCATTGCTGAAAGTTCTATTAGACAGTGCTGACCTACAACTACCTTGTTGCTTTACATTTTACTTTTTTCTGTGTCCTCTTAATATACTGTAAGTTTTATAGAGGCAAATACCTCATTTATCTGAATCAGCACTGAATCACTAAGGTCTGAAACAGTGCCTGGCACACAATAGTGATTGCCCAATAAATGTTCACTGAATATATGGATAAGCCCCGTGGTACTCAGCGAATTAGATGCACAAAAGCACGTGAACACATGTGCATATGAGCAGAAAGCAGAAGCCTCCTCATAAACTTTATTGCTCTTAACAAATGCTAATGGAGGGGAGACTTCCTCCAGTACGGGTAGATTATTGATGTCCGAATTCAAAGGCTCCAGAAGGTGCAGTTCATGATTCTTTGAGGGAAGTGAGCTTTCAATATGATCTCATACTTTACGTTTCAGGACTCCAGCCACAATGGAGCAAATGATCATAATGGAGCCTACCAGGATGCTTGAGATGATGAAGCCCAGGGCCAGTCTGGAATTGATCTGTGCTTTCCTCTGATTCCCATGAAAGTTGGCTTGCCGAGTCTGCGGGGATGAAAGCAAGCTGGTGGGAGTGTTTCCAAGGGAGGAGGGAAATGGAGAGGGACATCCCAGGGGGAAGTGGGGAGTGCAAGACCAGGAATGGTGATGTGAGGGAGGTAAGGGCAGGGTTCAGTCCCCCAGTGGAAAAAGGAAGGGGAGCAGTGAAGGGGATCCTGGGAAGGAACAAGGGCATCTAGATGTTGAAGGAGGGAGCAAATTCCCAGGAGGAACACAAAGAGGTCCCTGGGGAGCAATAGGGGGCTAGGGAGTGAAGGAGGAGGCATATCTGGGAGCAATGGGAGTTGGTGGTAGCCAGATCGTACCCACCTTGAGGGAGAAGAAGAGGGCCGGGATTGCCAGCAGAATGAAGAAGAAGAAGGAAATGATGGAGAGAAACAAATAATCCTTTTCTGGGGGATTCAAGGACATCAGGATGACTGGCTGCATTGGTATGGCCTTGAACTCTAGGTTCCTGGACTCAGTCATAGTAGCCATTGACCTTGGTGTGAGGAGGAGACGCTGGGTGGGCAGAATCTGCAGACAGGAAATGGGTCCCGGACAGGGAACATCTAAATTCCCAGGAAATGAAGATCAGCTGAACCAACCCCTCTGCCTAGAAAGGCACTGAAAACGGACACTGCCCCAAGCCAGAAGCCACTATACCTCCATGTTCCTGATAATAGCCTTACTGGCCCTATGACAAAATTCAACCTTTTTCTATCCTCTCATAATTCCTCTCTGTACCCCCATTACACCCTTCCATGTCTCCCTCCAACTGCTTCACTTTCCTCTTCTAAACTCTCCTCATCCCACTCCACCCACATACACTTAAACTCACCGCTCTTTTCTGATTATCCCATCTCAAACCTAGTTAATGGCCCTAGGACTTCCCTTGGCTTCTCAGTTCCTGAGGCTGTCCAAGTGATCTGTGTCATGGGGCGTGGGCCACCACTTCATTAAGATTAGGGGCTCAGGTTAGAGTGTCTCAAGTGCTCAGACCCAGCTTCTGATTGGTTCAGTGTGTGTAAGGGGGGTTACTTAGTCACTCCCTTTTCTTCCTGCCCTCTTAATAAATTCAATGAACAAGGGGACTGGGTTAGCCCCTTACACTTTTTGTTGTTGCCACCAGTTTGAACTCCTGATTGGTTCAACATATAGTGTGTGGGTCTCATTTCTAGACTGGATCTAAGTGCAATGGGCAAATTTACTGATAGTCCTACGAGGAGCCTACTGTACACGAGGCCCACACTGGGCTCTGAGGACCATGTGGTGACTAAGGCAGACAAGATCACAGCTCTCCTGGAATCCACAGCCCATGAGAGAGAAAGAGGGAAAACATCCAAATAAAGAAATGAAACGATTTGGAGAACCAAGGGCTCAAAGGAATAACTAAAATGAGAAGGAAGAGGGGATGTGCGCTATGCACAAAAGAAGACATAACTGTCAAAAATATTTATGTAGTAAACTACATATCAGCTACATTGTGAAAATGAAAGCAACAAACAAGAAATTTTAATAAAGCCACTAGAAATACAAGGAGAAATGTATAAAACCACAACCTTAGTGTGAGATCTAAATATGCCTCTTAGAAAATCTGAAAATGAAGTAGAAAAAGAATGCAAAATATATATATATAGGATTTGAATAATTTAACTAGTAAGTATAATTATACAAAATTACACCCTAAAGTAGTTACTGCACCTTCTCTAGTTATATCAAAGAAATATTTACAAAATTCATCAAGAACCTGGCTACAAATAGAAATTCCAAAATGTAGAGTTCCTTAAATCATACAAAAAAAAAAATCAGAAGTAAACAAATAGGAGACTTAGAAAAATTTCTATTTGCAAACTAAGGAACATTCTCATAAATTAGTCATAACCCTTGGAGATATTGTAGGTTGGGTTCCAGACCACTACAATAAAGTCAATATCACAATAAAGCAAGTCAAATGAATTTTTTGGTTTCCCAGAGCATATGAAAGTTATGTTTACACTATAATGTAGTCTATTTAGTGTGCAGAAGCATTATGTCTGAAATAATGAGGCACACACCTTAACTTTAAGATACTTTATGGCTTAAATTTTTTTTTTTAAAGATTTTATTTATTTGCCAGAGAGAGACACAGCGAGAGAGGGAGCACAAGCAGGGGGAGTGGGAGAGGGAGAAGCAGGCTTCCCGCTGAGCAGGGAGCCCGATGCGGGGCTTGATCCCAGGACCCCGGGATCATGACCCGAGCCGAAGGCAGACGCTTAATGACTGAGCCACCCAGGCGCCCCTATGGCTTAAATTTTAAAAATACTTTTTGGCTAAAGAATGCTACCATCATGTGAGCTTTCAGCAACTCATAATCCTTTTGCTGGTGGAGAACCTTGTCTCCATGTCCATGGCTGCTGACTAATCAGGGTGGTGGCTGCTGAAGGTTGGCATAACTGGCAATTTCTTTTTTTTTTTTTAAGACTTTATTTATTTGACAGAGAGAGACACAGCGAGAGAGGGAACACAAGCAGGGGGAGCGGGAGAGGGAGAAGCAGGCTGATGCAGGGCTTGATCCCAGGACCCTGGGATCATGACCTGAGCCCAAGGCAGATGCTTAACAACTGAGCCACCCAGGCGCCCCTGGCAATTTCTTAAAATAAGACAAACTGAAGTTTATTACATCAATTGACTCTTCCTTTCATGAATGATTTCTCTGTAGTATGTGATTCTGATTGATAGCATTTTACCCACAGAAGAACTTCCTTGAGAATTGGAGTCAGTCCTCAGCGTGCCTGGGTGGCTCAGTTGGTTAAGCATCTGCCTTCAGCTCATGCCCTGATCCCAGAGTCCTGGGATCGAGTATCACATGGGGCTCCTTGCTTAGCAGAGAGTCTGCTTCTCCCTCTGCCTGCCACCCTCCCTGCTTGTGTGCTTCCTCTTTCCCTCTCTGACAAATAAATAAATAAAATCTTTCAAAAAAAGTTTTTTAAAAAGGAGTCAGTCTTCTCAAATTCTGCTGCTACTTTATCAACTAAGTCTATGTCATAGTCTAAATCCTTTGTTGTCATTTCAACAGTCTTCACAGCATCTTCACCAGGAGTAGATTCCATCTCAAGAAGCCGCTTTCTTTGCTCATTCATAAGAAGCAGCTCCTCATCCCTTCAGTCTGATCATGAGATCGCAGCAATTCAGTCCCATGCTCAGGCTCCACTTCTAATTCGAGTTCTCTTGCTGTTTCCACCACATCTGCAGTGACTTCCTCCACTGAAGTCCTGAACCCCTCAAAGTCATCCATGAGTGTTGGAATCAGATTCTTCCTAGATCCTATTTATGTTGATATTTTTACTTCTTGTCATGAGTCAGAATGATATATAGAACAGTGGATCCTTTCCAAAAGGTTTTCAATTTATTTTGCCCAGATCCATCAGAGGAACCACTATCTATGGCAGCCATAGCCTTATAAAATACAGTTCTTAAATGAAACCTGAAAGTCACAATGACTCCTTAATCCATGGGCTGCAGAATGGACGTTGTTATCATCAGGTGTGAAAACAACATGAATCTCATTGTCTATCTCCATCAGAGCTCTTGGTTGACCAGGTGCCTTGTCTGTGGGAAGTAATATTTTGAAAGGAATCTTTTTTTTCTGAGCAGTAGGTTTCAACAGTAGGCCTAAAATATTCTCTAGACCATGTTGTAAATAGATATGCTGTCATCTCAGCTTTTTGTTTCATTTGAGAGTCCAGGCAGAGTAGATTTAGCATCATCCTTAAGGGCCCCAGGATTTGAGGGGATGGTAAATCACCATTGATTTCCACTTAAAGTCACCAGCTGCATTAGCCCCTAGCAAGAGAGTCAGGCTGTGCTTTGAAGCCAGGCATTGAATTTTCCTTTCTAGCTAGAAAGTCCTAGATGGCATCTTCTTCCAGTAGAAGGCTGTTTCACCTACAATGAAAATCTGTTGCTTAAGTATAGCCACCTTCACAAATTATCTTAGCTAGATCTTCTGGGGAACTTGCTGCAGCTTCGACATCAGCACTTGCTTCACCTTGCAGGGGTTTTGTTTGTTTGTTTGTTTGTTTGTTTGTTTGTTTGTTTGTGTCATGGAGATGGCTTCTCTCCTTAAACCTCATGAGCCAACCTCTTCTAGCTTCAGACTTTTCTTTTGTAGCCTCTCCACCTCTCTCAGCCTTCATAGAGTTGGAGAAAGTAAGTGCCTTGCTCTGGATTAGGTTTTGGCTTAAGGGAATGTTGTGGCTGGTTTTATCTCCTATCCAGATCACTAAAATTTTTTTCATATCAGCAATAAGGCTGTTTCACTTTCTGATCATTTGTGTGTTCACTGGAGTAGCATTTTTAATTCCCTTCCAGAATATTTCCTTTGCATTCACAGCTTGACTGTTTGGCACAAGAGGTCTAGCTTTTGGCCTATCTCATCTTTCAACATGCCTTTCTCACTGAGCTTAATCATTTCTAGCTTTTGATTTAAAAGCCATTTCACTTGAACACTTAGAAGCCATTGTAGGGTTATTAACTGAACCAATTTCAATACTGTGGTGTCCCAGGACATAGGGAAGATGGAGGAGAGGGAGATAGGTGGGGGAACAGCTGCTGGTTGATAGAGCAGTCAACACACACAATACATATCCATTAAGTTTGCCCTCTTATATGGGCACAGTTTGTGGCCCCCCAAAAGCAATTACAATAGAAGCATCAAAGATCACTGATCACAAATTACTGTGACAAATATAATAGTAATGAAAAAGTTTGAAATATTTTGAGGATTACCAAAATGTAACACAGAGACATGATGTGAGCATGTGCTGTTGGAAAAATGGAGTCGATAGACTTGCTTGATACAAGGTTGCCACAAACCTTCAGTTTGTAAAAAACATGATACCTACAAAGTGCAATAAAATGAGGTGTGCCTGTATACAATTCAGTGGCTGCTATTATAGTCACAGAGTTGTGCATCCATCACCACATATCTGGTATTAATGTACCAAAGGCCTTGAGAATGGAACTATGGGGTAAGCCATTGCCAGGTCTCAGTGCTATTTAAATCTCACCCCTAGGTGGTGAACACCTGAGGCAAGATTACATAGCACTGTAAAAGCTCTAAAAGCTGAGCTTGCATTGGAACCAAAACCCACAAAAAACAGATCTGAACTTGGAAGAATGTATCTAATTGGATCTACTATCTGTTAAAACAAACAAAAAAATCCATGTAATATAAACAAAATGTCCAGAATACAATCCAAGATTACTCTACACAGAAAAAACTAGGAAAGTCTAACAAATTATCAAGGAAAAAGATATTCAACACACATTAATCCCAAGAGACCCAGATGTTAGAATTATCAGACAGATTTTATAATAGCCATATAACCATGCTCCAAAAAATAAGGGTGAACAATCTTGAAATAAAAGGAAAGGCAGAAAGTCTATAAAAATAACCAAACAGAAATTTTAGAACTGAAAAATACAATAACTTGTATTTTTTAAAAAGATTTTATTTATTTATTTGAGAGAGAGTGAGAAAGATAGATCATGAGCAGGGGAGAAAGGTAGAGGGAGAAGCAGACTCCCCACTGAGCATGGAGCCCATTTCAGGATTTGGTACCCAGGATCGTGGGATCATGACCTGAGCCGAAGGTAGACACTTAACTGACTGAGCCGCCCAGGCACCACAATAGCTGAAATTTTTTAAAAAATCACTAGATGAACTCAATAGTCAATAGAGATGATAGAGGAAAGAATCAGTAAATGTGAAGGCAGTTAAACAGAAATTATCCAGTTTGGGGGCACCTAGGTGGCTCAGTCAGTTAAGCGTCTGCCTTTAGCTCATATCATGATCCCAGGGTCCTGGGATTGAGTCCCACATCGGGCTCCCTGCTCAGGGGGAAGCCTGCTTCTCACTCTTCCTCTCCCTCTGCCCCTCTCCCCCCAGCTCATGTTCTCTCTCCATCTCAAATAAATAAAATAAAATCTTAAAAAAAAAAAAAAAAGAAATTATCCAGTTTGGACAATAGAGAAAAATAGATTAAGAAAAATTAACAGAGCCCCAGAGACCTGTAGGACAATTTCAAAAAGTCTGACATTCATGTCATCACAGTTTCAGGAGGAGAGAAAGAATGCTATAGGAAAAAAAAAAGAAGAAGAAGAAGGAAGGAAGAAACAATAATGGCTTTAAACTTCCCAAGTTTGGTGAAAGACATAAACTTATAGATTTAAAAACCTCAGTGAATCCCAAATAGGATAAACCTAAAGAAATCCACACACACAAACATGATAATAAGACTTTTGAAAACACAGAAGGAAATCCTCATGACTGAGATTAGATACAGAGTTCTTAGATGTGACACCAAAAACACAGTCATAAGAGGACAAATTTTGAAACTGGCTGTTGTTGAAATTGAACATATTTGCTCTGCAAAAGAAAAAAAAAACTGAAAAGACAAGTAACAGCCTGGAGAAAAATGTTTACAAATCACATATCTGAAAAGGGACTTGTATCAGAATTACAGGAAGAAAACCAATAATGCAATTTAAAAATGAACAAAAGATTTGAACAGATCCTTCACTAAAGAGACTATAAGAACATCAAATAAGCACAGAAGAAAAAATATTCAAAATCATTAGCTATTAGGGAAATGCATATTAAAATTTTGATGACATACCACACATACCTATTAGAATGGTTCAAGTAAAAAAGGCTAACTATATCAAGTGCTCGTGAAGACGTGAAGACCTGGAACCTTCATTCATTCCTGGTGGGAATGAAAAAACAGTATAGGGTTCTGTAAAAACAGATTGCAAGCTTCTTATAAAGTTAAACCACACATTTATCCTATTGACCCAGCAACCCCACTTCTGGGTATTTACTCTAGATAAATGGAAACATGTCCACACAAAGTTTTATGAGAATATTTACAAATACTCTATTCACAATCTCCAAAAACGGAAACAATTCGAATGTCCCTCAATGAGGGGGTGGATAAACAAATTGCATAGACCAATACATTGGAATATTACTCAGAAATTAAGTGTAACAGACTGGTGATACACTCAACAACTTGGATACATCTCAAAGTCATTAGGCTGAGGGAGAGAAGCCACTCTCAAAAGGTTATATACTGGGTGCCTGGGTGGCTCAGTTGGCTCAGTTGGTTAAGCGACTGCCTTCGGCTCAGGTCATGATCCTGGAGTCCTGGGATCGAGTCCCGCATCAGGCTCCCTGCTCGGCAGGGAGTCTGCTTCTCCTTCTGACCCTCCTCCCTCTCATGCTCTCTGTCTCTCATTCTCTCTCTCAAAATAAATAAATAAATAAAATCTTTAAAAAAAAAAAGGGTTATATACTAAGAGTGATGTCCATGAAAATGACAGAGTAAGGAACTTCACAATCCCATCCCTCCATGAAAGCAGTGGATAAACTAACAAAAACTGTCAAAATCAACTTTATCAGAATCGAGGATTTACAGCAACCAGGCAAATGCTTAATCTGGCTTTTGCTTTAACCTGTCCTGGTGGCCCCCTGAAAGACCAGCTCAAAAGGTTTGCCTTTATTTCTTCTAAATGAGAACAATCCTAGGGATGAAGCAGCCATAGAGGTGTCGCCTTTTTTACTTGAACCATTCTAATGGGTATGTGTGGTATGTCATCAAAATTTCAATATGCATTTCCCTAATAGCTTTGGACAAACCAAAGAGCTTTGGAGGAAAAGTTGGGGAATGAGATGCTTGGGAAATAAGCTGTAGAAAAGCTCCCGTAGATTCCTGGGAATCTAGAAGTCCACGTGTTTGTCCAGGGTTAGATGCATGCTCAGAAAAGACCCGAGAAGACCCTCAGTTCTCAACTCCGGCTGACCTTTAGGGCTGCATAAGCAGTAGTGATGGTGAAGGCAGAGTTGTAAACTACCTGCCTGAGTGTTGAGGGCATGCACCCCACACACCTAGAGCTCATCTGCAAAGACTGGGAGATTTCTGATTTTGCCTTCAGGTATTTAAGAAATCTCTGTCAAATAATTAGCTGACTACTATGCTAATAGAATAAAGACTTCAGAGGCCACACACAACAAAGAATACACTTTTCAAAAATTAGTGCAGAAAAGTCACTAAACAAACAACATTACAATAAGCCGCAACAACAAACCATGGGAAAGGGGAGAATTTGATTTCAAGATTTGTCATCATGATATCCAAAACATCTGGTTTTCAAGAAAAAATGATCAAACACACAAGAAAGTAAGGCTCAAGTACAAACAAAAAATAAATTAATAGGAGCGCCTGGGTGGCTCAGTCAGTTAAGTAGCCGACTCTTGGTTCCAGCTCAGGTCGTGATCTCAGGGTCTTGAGATCATGCCCTGCATGGGTTTTTCTCTGCTTGGGTTTTTCCCAAATCTACTTGGGTTTTTCTCTCCCTCTCCTTCCGCCCCTCCTCCTCCCTGAGCACATACATGTGTGTGCTCTCTCTCTAAAATAAATAAATCTTTTTTAAAAATTAATTAATATGGGGAGACTGGGTAACTCAGCTGGTTAAGCATCTGACTCTTGATTTCCACTCAGGTCATGATCTCAGGGTCGTAAGATCAAGCCCTGTGCTGGGCTCCACACTGGCGGGAAGCCTGCTTAAGATTCTCTCTCTCTCGGGCACCTGGGTGGCTCAGTTGGTTAAGCGACTGCCTTCGGCTCAGGTCATGATCCCGGAGTCCTGGGATCGAGTCCCACATCGGGCTCCCTGCTCAGTGGGGAGTCTGCTTCTCCCTCTGACCCTCCTCCCTCTCATGTTCTCTGTCTCTCATTCTCTCTCTCTCGCAAATAAATAAAATCTTAAAAAAAAAATTAAAAAGATTCTCTCTCTCTCCCTCTCCCTCTGCCCTCTTCCCCACATTGTACAAGCATGCACACATGCTCTCACTCCCTTGAAAGAAAGAAAGAAAGAAAGAAAGAAAGAAAGAAAGAAAGAAAGAA
>NW_023270459.1:4362547-4399218 GCF_011800145.1 Mirounga leonina | reverse complement strand
GAAAGAAAGAAAGAAAGAAAGAAAGAAAGAAAGAAAGAAAGAAAGAAAGGAAAGAAAGAACTAGACACATCCCTGAGGAGCTCAGACATTAGATTTATCAGCTAGAGATTTTTAAATCAACTATTTAAAATATACTCAAAGAACTATAGGAAACCATGAGAATGTGAAATACACAGTATCAATACAGAGAAATCATAAAAAGGAACCAAATAGAAGTTTGGGAGTTAAAGAATACATTATCTGAAATGAAAAATTCAGTAGAAAGATGCAGAAGCAGAATTGAACAAACAGAAGAAATAATCAGTGAACTTGAACTTGAACTAGATCCCTTGAGATTACCTAGCTGAAGAGCAGAAAGAGAAAATTATGAAGAAAAATGAACATAGCCTAAGACACCTGTGGGACCCCAAATGTATCAATATATGCACAACAGGAGTCTCAGAAGGAGAGGAGAGAAAGAAAAGTGAGTGAAGAATATTTGAAGAAATGATGGCCAAAAAACTTCCCTAATTTATTAATCCTTTTTTTATTTTTTTAGAGAAGGGGGGGAGAGAAAGTGATGGTGGGAGGGAGTCTGCTTGAGATTCTCTCTCCCTCTGCCCCTCCCCCTGCTCATGCTCTCTAAATAAATAAATAAATAAATAAATAATTTTTTTTAAAAAAAAGAACATGCTCCAACTATATACTGTCTACACTTTAGAGCCAAAGACATAAATAGGTTGAAAGTGAAAGGATGGGAAAATATATTCCATACAAATGTAACCAAAAGAGAGCTGGAGTCACTATCCTAATATCAGAAAAATAGACCCTAAAACAAAAATTATTAAGAGATAAAAAAGGACATTATATATAATGATAAAAGAGACAATCCATCAAAGATACACCAGTCATAAACATATATTCCCCTAACCACAGAGTCCCAAAATATATAAGGCAAAAACAAAAGTGAAGGGAAAACAGACAGCCCAACAATAATAGTGGGATATTTCAACACCTCAATTGCAAAAATGGAAACAGTGCACATGGAACAGCCTCTAGGACAGATCAAATGTTAGATCAAAACAAGTCCAAATATATATAAAAACAGTAAAATAATATAAAGTATGTTCTCCAACCACAATGGAATGAAACTAGAAATCAGTAAGAGAAGAAAATCTGAAAAATTTGAATATGTGGAAAGTAAACAACACACTCCTGAACAACCAATGAGTCAAAGAAGAAATCAAAGGGAAATTAGAAAATGCTTTTATGTGAATGAAAACAAAAACACAACATGCCAAAATTTAGGGCATATGGTAAAAGCAGTGCTCATAGGGAAATTTATAGCTGTAAATTCCTACATTAAAAATGAAGAAAGATCTCAAATCAACAACCTAACCCTCCATCTTAAGAAATTATAAAAAGAAGACAAAACTTAACCCAAAGCAAGCAGAGGGAAAGCAATACTAAAAATTGGAGTGGCAATAAATAATACAGAATAAACAGAAAATCAATGAACAAAAGTAGTTCTTTGAAAAGAACAACAAAATTGGCAAACTTTAAGCTAGTCTGACCAAGAAAAAAAGAGAGAAAACTCAAATTACTAAAATCAGAAATACTTTCAAAAGTGAGGACATCACCACCAACCTTACAGAAATAAAAAGGATTATAAGAGAATACTATGGACAATTATATGCCAACAAATTAGATAACCTAAATGAAATGCACAAATTCCTGGAAAGCCATAAACTACCAAAACTGACTCATGAAGAAACAGACATTCTGAATTAACCAATAACAAGTAGAGATTAAATCAGTTTCAAACCAAACCAAACCAAAGGACAACAACAAAAACTTCCAACAGAGAAAATCCCAGGCCCAGAGAGCTTCACTGGTGAATCTATCAATGTTTAAAGAATTAAAATGAATCCTTTCCAAACTCTTCCAAAAAAGAGAAGAGGACAGAATACTTCCTAACTTAGTCTATGAGGTCAATGTTACCCTGATATCAAACCATACAGAGACATCAGGAGAAATGAAAAAGAGACCAATATCCCCTATGAATATAAATGCAAAAATCCTCAACAAAATACTAGCCAACCAAATCCAGCAGCATGTTAAAGGGATTATACCCCATGGGCAAGTGGGATTCATCCCAGGAATGCAAGGTGGTTTAACATACAAAACTCAATCAAGGTAATAGAGAAAACAGGATTATCTCAACTGATACAGAAAAAGTGTTTGACAAAATTGAACACCCCTCCATGATTAAAAAAACAAAACAAAACACTCAGGATGTTAGAAATAGAAGGAAACTAGCTCAACCTATGATAAAGGGCATGTAGGGAAACCCCACAGCTAACACCATCCTTAATGATAAAAGACTTGATGCCTCCCCACTAAGAACAGGAACAAGACAAGGACATCTGCTCCCACAACTTCTGTTCAACACTGTACTGAAAGTTCTAGCTACAGCAATTTGGCAAGTAAAAGAAACAAAATCATCCAAATAGGAAAGGAGGAATCTAAACAATTTCTGTTCACAGATGACATGATCCTATGCGTAGAAAAAAAAAATTTTTTTTTTAAGATTTTATTTATTTATTTGACAGAGAGAGAGATTGAGAGCACAGGCAGGGGGAGAAGCAAGCTCCCTGCTGAACAAGGAGCCCGATGCGGGACTCAATCCCAGGACCCTGGGATCATGACCTGAGCCGAAGGCAGACACTTAACCGACAGAGCCACCCAGGCGTCCCTGCCTAGAAAATTCTAAAGAATACACACACACACACACACAAAAACTGCAATAGCTAATAAATGATTTTAGCGAAGTTGCAGGATACTAAGATCAACATATAAATATCAATTGTATTTTAGTACCCTAACAGTGAACAATCTGAAAATGAGATTAAGAAAACAATCCCATTTACAAAAGCATCAAAAAGAATAAAATACTTAGAAATAAATTTAATCAAAGGCGGTACAAGACTTGTACCCTAAAAACTACAAAACATCTTTTAAAGAAATTGAAGAAGACTTAAAATAATTGAGATATCTTGTGTTCATTGATTGGAAGGCTTAATTTTTCAGATGCTAATACTCTCCAAATTGTTCTACAGATTCAATGCAATCTCCACCAAAATTTCAACTGCCTTCTTTTTTTTTTTAACTTTTTTAAAGATTTTATTTATTTGAGAGAGAGAGTGTGCACAAGTGGGGGGAGGGGCAGACAGAGAAGCAGAATCCCCACCGAGTGGGGAGCCCCATGTCGGACTTGATCCAAGGACCCTGGGATAATGACCTGAGCCAAAGGCAGACACTTAACAGACTGAGCAACCCAGGGGCCCCTCAACTGCCTTCTTTGTAGAAATGGACAAACTGATTCTAAAAATCATATGGAACTGCAGGGGACCACGAATAACCAAAACAATCCTGAAAATGAACAACAAAGTTGGAGGACTCTTACTTCCTGATTTCAAAGCTTTGATCAAAGCTACAGTAATCACAAAGAGTATGGCACTGGCATAAGGATAGACATATAGGGGCGCCTGAGTGGCTCAGACGTTAAGTGTCTGCCTTCAGCTCAGGTCATGATCCCAGGGTCCTGGGATTGAGCCCTGCATCAGGTTCCCTGCACCGTGGGAAGCCTGCTTCTCCCTCTCCCACTCCCCATGCTTGTGTTCCCTCTCTCACAATGTATCTCTCTGTCAAATAAATAAATAAAATCTTAAAAAAAAAAATAAGGATAGACATATAGATCACTGCAGGAGAATTGAGATAGAAATAAACCCATGCATCTATGGTCAATTTGGGTATACCAAGGGTACCAAGCCCAGGGATCCAGGGACATCTCACCACCAGGGTTCTGTGGCATGACCTAGAGGGCCTAGAGAGCAGCAGATTGAAGATGACCACAGCCAGGGAAAGGGTCTCAGCACAGTGGCCAGAAGAATGGACAACAGAGACCTCAGTGAATGGAGACCAGGCTGAACCAACTCTGCAGGTCAGAGGAGCCCTGAAAGGTGACACCACCCCAAGGTAGGGCAGCCTGGCCCCCACACCACCTCACTGTCCCAGTATGTCTCCTCACTGTCCTCTATCTAGAATGCAATTTGAGTTGCCTGATTTCCCTCCCTTCTTGATTTATTTTTCCTGTCCCCCATAACCCTCCCTGACACCTAAAGGCCCTCTGTTCTCCATAACACTGTTTCTGTCCTCGTTTAAATCCTGTCTTCCCTTAATTTTTTCTTGTCTCCTTATGACCTTGCCTTTTGCCACTATGATGACACTGAATCCTTGTAACAACACCCCATCCCCACTACTCTTTACCCCTCTACATAAGCTCCCCCATTTAACCTGCAATGTGTCCTCTATAAATTCTCCCAGTCCTCCTATAACCCTCTCCCATTCCCCCATTAGCCCCCTCTCTGTCCTCCATTAATTTGACCCTGGTGCCCTACCAGTCCCCTTCCTTTATCCTCTAACCTGCTCTCTTCCCTCCTCACCCCCTCTCTGTCCACACATGATCCTACCCCGATCTTAACTTTCCCACTCTTTCTCAACAGCGCTCCACTTAACCTAACGAACTAGGGCCTGGAAGTTGCCATGGGGGAATGACGTCATGGGGCGTGGTCTCTGTGCTCAACAATATTCCCTTTGCCCTTTGTTTTCTCGATGTGATTGGCTGTTAAAATAGAAAGGGTGGAGTCCCAAGTGTTTAGTTCAGATTTCTTCTTCGTTCCCTTGAAGATGAGGCTGGCACCTAGGAAAACCTCTTCTGCTGAAAGAATTGGGTGGAGCTTTATTTGCATTTATCCTCCAGCTTGAACTCCTGATTGATTCAACGTGTAAAATATGTGGGTCTCACTCACTGGCAGGTATATTCGTGATTGAACCTCTGATTGGTTCCATGCATCCAGAAGACAGGATTTATGAATTTATTAAACATATTTTAATTAGGAGCCTACTGTGTGTCAGGCCCTGTGCTCAGTCACCAGGGAACAGTGGTGACCAAAGCAAACAAGGTCATGGTTCTTTTGGAGTTAATTCATGGGGGAGATGGAAGATAAACAGCCAAATAGCCCAGAGGACTTCAGAATGGGCCAGTGACTATGATGGTAATAGTTAGAAGGAAGGAGGGAGGCCTGACAGAAGAGGGAGGCGCCATTTGAGCTCAGTTGTGCAGGATGAGCTAGCCAAGAGCACATCTGGGGGAAATGAAAGAGTTCCAGGCAAGGGGACAGTGAGCGCAAAGGTCCTGAGGTGGGAGTGAGGTTTGTGTGTTCTGGGAGCAGGAACAAGAGCTCTGTGGTTGGAGTGGGGGAGTCAAGAGGGGAGGATGTGAGGAGGGTAGAAAGCAGACTATGCAGGGTTTGGACATCTGAGTGAGGGTTTGCATTTGATCCTAATAGCCACGGGAACCTCCTAGAGGCTGTAAATCTGGGAGAGATGAGATGTGATTTAGATTGTGGAGAAGCTCTGGCTGCCGTGAACAGAATGTAAAGTGGGAGGCAGTAGGTTCCTCATTTGCCAGGAACCTCCCTCACAAAGCAGAAGCTGGGTCTAGGCATGAGCAGGGCAGGTGTCAGGGAGGTGCCCCCACTTCCAAACTCCATAGGAGCATTCTCTGAGATAAGGCATGGCTGACTATGGTCTGTCCGCTTTCTGGCTAATCTTTTGGTTGAGATCCAGTGCCCACCCCAGGAAAAGCAAAGTCCTCTCAACTCTTATCCTGGGGTCTTAAGAGTCACTAGGACACACTTCTTCCCCTACCCTATACAACCCTGTATCACCAGGCCCCTGCAGACCTCACAAACCTCAGCTCTACCCTTTCTCCTCTGACTCACTTCACCCCAAACTAAAGCCCCCAGAAACAGTCTTGCCTGGCCATTGGAGCCAGGGACAAAAGGAAAAATGTGCACCCTATTATATACATGTTTTTAACTGGTTAGTTTTTTTTGAAAATATGAAAGTTAAAAATATATTTAAAAAAAGAAAAGTAGTTATATTAAAACTCATACAATTATTTTTAAGTTTACATATTTTACTTATACTCATAACTAATTTGTTACAGTTTTAATTTCTTAGCTTTAATGAAAGCAAACTCATCGATAATATTTTCAAAATTTCTTTATTTTCCTTTCAACTGAGAGAATTGCCATATTGACAGTTTCTCTTGAATAAATAAATAACCTAAATAATTTTAAAATCATTTCAACTTACTGAAACATCTTTTTTTAATTTTTCTTTTTTTTTTTAAGATTTTATTTATTTATTTGACAGAGAGAGACACAGCGCGAGAGAGAACACAAGCAGGGGGAGTGGGAGTGGGAGAAGCAGGCTCCCCACTGAGCAGGAAGCCCGATGATGCGATCCAAGGACTCTGGGATCATGACCCGAGCCGAAGGCAGACGCCTAACAGCTGAGCCACCCAGGTGCCCCCTCCTTTTGTACAATTCTAAAAAAAAGTTATTGTTTTTAATTCACTGACGCAGCATTTTTGCATATTAAATTAAGAGTATGAGCTGAGAAAGATACATATTTAGCAGAATCATGTTTTGGGGAGATACTGATTTGTACACCTTGTACATATTTGCTCTGTTATCATACTCTACTTTGCACTTAACTGTCATGACTCCTAGGCCTCCTCTGGTCTGTGAGAGTTTCTCACTTGTTTTTAATGACCTCGGTGTTGAGGTCAGGTATTTAAGGATAACATCCCCCTGAGCAGGAGCCCGATGCGGGACTCGATCACAGGACTCCGAGATCATAACATGAGCCAAAGGCTGACACCTTCATTAGGTCACATAATTACTATGTTTTTTTCTGATGAGAACAGTTAAGATCCACTCTTTCAGCAACTTTCAAGCACATAATAGAGAGAGAGAGAGATAATATAATATATAATATAAATATAATATATAATCACTATGTTGTACATTAGATCCCCAGAACTTATTTACCTTCTAACTGGAAATTTGTACCCGTGAAGTCTCAGCTCTTCACTAGCCCTGCTGACAGAGGAGTGAGGAGGAAGTTAAATCTTAGTGGTGCAAGCCTACTTCTCATTGCCTCCTGGGTGGGGGAATGTGATAGCATCTCCCTGCTTGGGCCCACAGATACTGCCCCTGCTGGACAATCAGGGTGTTGTCATCTGCTTGGGCCAGGTGAGGGATGGAAGGTTCCCCACTCAGCTCCAATAAAACCATGGGGAATTGAGTGTGTGTGTTGAGGGGGAGGGGTATCTTCTGTTGGTGTTTGGGTGGAGTAGTGCAGGTATTGCCAAAAACATTTCCTGTTGGTAGGCCCCCCTTTTCTCTGTCCTTTGGCTACGGGAAACAGCTTTTCTTTGGTGCTCTTTATGTCTGTTCTTGTTGGCAGTTCTGGGTCGGAGGCATCCTGTGCAAGATATATGGGGAGGAATAAACCCAGGAGACTCAACACTGTATGGTTCTTCCATTTCTGACATCACTAGGCTGTCCTTTTCCTCTAGTACCCCTTTCAGAGTCTTCCTATCCTTATTTGTTGGGTAATGTCCAGGGATTTTAGACGTCAGAGGGAAGACCTGGGAGGAATGGGGCTTCGCCCTCTTAGTGGAACTGAAGCTTCTATATTCTTGCTTTTTTAAAAGATTTTTTTTTTTAATTTTAAGCAATCTCTATACCCAACATGGGGCTCGAACTTACAACCCCGAGATCAATTGGCTCTACCAACTGAGCCAGCCAAGCGCTCCTATATTTTCTTTTGTATATCAGCTATTCTACTCTTTTGCCCATTTTGTAATTATGTTGTCTACCTTTTGGGTTATATATGTATATATTGATATAATTCACATACCATAAAATTCACCATTTTGAAGTGGATAATTCAGTGGATTTTAGTATATTCACAAGATTGTGCAGCCATCACCACTGTCTAATTCCAGAACATTTTCATCACCCCAGAAAGGAATCTCATAACTATTAGTAGTCATTCCCATTTCTGCCCCCACCCCCTGGCAAATGCTAATCCACTTTCTGTCTCTATGGATTTGTCTGTTCTGGACATTTCATGTCAATGCAGTCATGTACTATGTGGTCTTGTGTGTCTGACTTCTTTCACTTAGCATGTTTTCAAGGTTCATTCATATTATAACACAGAACAATACTTCATTCCTTTTTATGGCTGAGTAATATTCCATCATATGGATAATACCACATTTTGTTTACCCATTAATGTGTTCATAGACATTTGGGTTGTTTTCACTTTTTGGCTCTTATGAATAATACTGATATGAATGTTTTGTTTTCATTTCTCCTGGGTATATACCTAGGATGCAATTGCTGGTTCATCTGATAACTCTATGTTTAGTTGTTTAAGGAACTGCCAAACTGCTTCTCTGCAGCAGTGTATTAAGCATGTCTTTTTATTTTGATGCTTTGACGTCTTGGGGCCTTGCTGACCCTGGAAAACTCCCAGAGCTAGCTAATTCCTGGAGACCGCAAATGACTCCCCTGGGAGCATGCCTTTTATATGTAAACCAACCAATCCAGAGCCTATCCCAAACCATGCCCTTTAGTGGGCTCTCACAGGGCTTTTACACTCCAGACCATTATCCCTCACACTAGTTACCCGGGGCCAGGTACCAGATGGCTAGAGACAGCCTCTACATCCAGAGCCCACCGAAATTATTCAAACAAGTCAATCTTTAGCCTGCTTGCCCTGCCAAAAAGACAAGAAAGGCTTTTGCCCATGTTTTCCCCTCACCTCCTCTGTCTCCTGGCTGACCTTGGCACTTCTCCTGTTGCCCTGCATGGTGTGGTGTGCCCCCTCCTCTTTGGAACTATGAATAACCATCTATCTTTTCAATGGCAGTCATGCCCTGACCTGCTGGCTTTGCCATACCTGAATAATAATAAAGCCTACATTTTATTTATTTTTAAAAGATTTTATTTATTTATTTGACGGAGAGAGAGCACAAGCAGGGGGAGTGGCAGAGGGAGAAGGAGAAGCAGGTTCCCTGCTCAGCAGGGAACCCGACGTGGGGCTATATCCCAGGACCCCAGCATCATGACTTGAGCTGAAGGCAGACGCTTAACGGACTGAGCCACCCAGGCACCCCTAAAACCTACATTTTAAAAGAAGCAGCTACACCATTTCACATTCCCACCAGCAATGAATAAGGGTCCTAATTTTTCCACACCCTTACCTACACTTGTTATTTTTCTTAAAAAAAAAAAAAAGGCATTATTATAGCCATCCTAGTGGATGTGAAGTGATATCTCATTGTGGTTCTGATTTGCATTTCTCCAATGACTGATAATGTTGAACATCTTTTCATGTGCTTATTGGCCATTTGTGTATCTTCTTTGGAGAAATGTCTATTGAAATCCTTTGCTCATTCAAAAACTTGAGTTTTTTGTCTAATTGTTGAATATCTTTTTTAAGTAAGGTCTACGCCCAATGTGGGGCTTGAACTCAGGACCCTGAGATTAAGAGTCGCACACTCCACTGACTGAGCCAGCCAAGCACCCCAAATACCTTTGTTTGTTTGTTTTTTTAAAGATTTTATTTATTTATTTGAGACAGAGAGAATGAGAGAGAGAGAGCACATGAGAGGGGGGAGGGTCAGAGGGAGAAGCAGGCTCCCTGCCGAGCAGGGAGCCCGATGCAGGACTCAATCCAGGGACTCCAGGATCATGACCTGAGCCGAAGGCAGTCGCTTAACCAACTGAGCCACCCAGGCGCCCAATACCTTTCTGTTTTTAAGGTATAGATATTCTACATGTTTTTTAAGGTATAAGTCATTGGCCATTTATAAATAGCACAAGTATTATTTTCCTATGCTGGGACTTTCCTTTTTTATTCTCTTAATGGTATTTTGAGAAGAATAGAAGTTATTCACTTTAATGTAGTCCAATTTATCAACCTTTTTCTCATGTTTAGTTTTGTGTCCTATTTAGGATATCTGTGCTTTGTCTGAAACCATGAAATTGTCTTCTACGCTATCTTCTAGAAGTTCAACTGTTTTATATTCCACATTCGGATCTGTGATCATTCCGGAATTTATTTCTGTAGATAATGTGAGGTTGGGTCTAGATTAAATTATTTCCAGGGGTGTCTGGGGGCTCAGTCAGTTAAGCATCTGCCTTCAGCTCAGGTCATGATCTTAGGGTCCTGGGATCGAGCCCCACATCGAGCCCTGAGTAGGGAGCCTGCTTCTCCCTCTGTCTCTGCCCCTCCCCCTGCTTGTGCTCTTTCTCAAATAAATATTTTTTTAATTAAAAAAATAAATGATTTCCATATGGATATGCAATTCACCCTGAACCATTTATTGAAAATTACATCCCCTACCTACTAAGCTACAGTGCCACCTTTACTATAAATCAAATGCTCACATATATGTGGGTCTGTTTCTAGACTCTGTTGCATTAGCCAACATGTCTATCCTTACACCAATACCACAATGTTTTAGTTACATAAAATTCTAATAAGACTGGCTATTTGTTACTGTAAGTCTTCCAACTTTGTTTTTCTTCCTCAAGATTGCCCTGGCTCTTCTTAGGGCTTTGGAATTCCATATACATTTTAGAATTAGCTTAACAGTGTCCACCAAAAAAAAAAAAATGGTTCTATAGATCAATTGGGAGAGTTGACATCTTTACCATATGGTCTCCAATCCATGAACATGATCTAATCCTTCCTCGTATTTAGGTCTTCTCTAATATATTTCACTCATGTTGTATAGTTTTATGTGCAGAGATCCTAAGGGGGAAGAGGTCATAAGAACCTCCAATTTGTAGCCAAGTCAGGCAGAAGTTGTGGGTAACCTGGGTACCTACTACTTGCAGTTGGCATGTGAAAAGAAGTAGCAGTCTTCAGGGATTGAGCCCTTAACCTGTGAGATCTGAGACTATGTTCAGGTAGACAGTGTCAGAATTAAATTATTGGACATCCAGCTAGTGCCACAGAATTGCTTGCTGTCAGAAAAATCCCTACACATTTGGTGATCAGAAGTGTCAGAAGGGGAGTATTCTGTGTGAATGGTAAAGAAGGCAAACAGAAGGAATTACTGGGGTTTTCCTTACACAGATGTTAATTTGCTTTTTTCACTCTCATTTTCTTATGAGTATACAGAGTTTTCCAAGAGCGACATGATGTGTGATACACAGCAACAGACTGAGTGCAGAATCAGGTATGAGAATCCAGTTATCTTCTATTCAGCCAGACATTAAAGAAATTTGCAAAAATGTAAAACAATGCCACTCCACTCACAAATGTTTTGGAAAATATAGTGATTTTCATGACAACACTGTTATTTGTATTAGTATGCAAAGGTTGTTTACTGTTATTTCAAAATTAATAAATATTTAATTTTTCTAACTTTAATCCCAATATAGAAAATACCAATAGATACAACTCACCTAAGTGAAAGTTTTTGGGGAGTTCTCAAAAAGTGTAAGAGTGAAAGGGGTCCTGAAACCAAAGAGTTTGAGCACTGATGTTTTAGAGTCATCGTCAGCGCTTAGTTGGGTCACGCTCCCCTGCCGGTCAGTAAGGGCTATCCTGTGCGCCCTCACCTGCCAGCAGTGCCCCACACTGGAGACTGGAGGAACTGCAGGGCTTCACCCGCTTGTGGTCCTAATACCTACTCATTAGGATGTACCTTATCTTCAGAGGTCTGAGCATCAGCCACGCAGCTCCCCCTTCTCTAAGTCCTGTAATACCGCCTCTTTGTTTTGTCCTCCCAGCTCTAGGAGTAGGAGTGGAGTTACCTTAGTCTTTACCTTTCGCTCTTAACAGGATTCCTATCCCTGTGTGGCCAACCCTCTGTTTCAAATCCCTTCTGTTGCAAATACCTATGGTGTCTGTCGTCCTGACTGAACTCTGACTGATATGCCTGCTATACTGAATATCCTCTCCTTAGATGCCTCTGAGAGGGCCCAGTAACCCTACAAGAAGTTTCCCTTCTTAAGCTAGTTTTGGGGGTGTCTTTTCCTTGCAATGAAACCATCTATGATTAAGGCCTAGGGTTCATAAATATCTTGCCTGCATCCACACACATTCCATCCCTACTTCCCGACATGAAGAGGGTGAGGGATGGTTCCCACATGCTCTGAATCCTACCCATTCTTCTTCTTCTCCTCCCCCTCCTCCTCTGCCTACCTCCTCCCCTTCTCCTCCTTCACCACCACCACCACCATCATCACCATCTTATATAATACTCACTATGTGCCAGGCATTTTACATACATTAATTTACTTATCCTCATAATTAAATGAGGGAGAAACCATTATTATCCCTATTTTAAAGATGAGAAAACATGCCCAGAGAGATTAAGTGACTTGCACATGGCAACATAGCTAGTTAGTAGCATGGCAGAGATTCAAACCTACGTAGTCTGGTTCCAAGGCCCAGGCATGTTGATTCAGTCCACATTTATTGGGCAATTACTTTGTGTCAGGTCCTGTTTTGATATTGAGGCTGCAGGGCCAACAAATGAATGTCCTTAGCCCCACTAAACCATCTCTCCCACATCTCCATCCTCTCTCTCACTGGCAACGTTGTCTATCTCATCTTTCCCACCAAAAATGAAACCCAAAAAAAAAACCCCACTTCCCGTAACCCCTCCACCTCCTCAAACTATGAATCTTTGTTTGTGGTTCATCCATAATTCCAGAGACGAAAGGAGAGCCAGAACATGGGACCATGCTACTATCTTTTCAGCATCTCCATCCAGTAGAATATGCCCAAGTCTCGCCCATCTTAAATATATATATATATATATATCTCACTCTCACTCCCCTGCTCCTATTCCAGTCCTGCCTCTCTTGGCCCTTCATCAACAAACTTCTTGAAGCAAATGTCTGTATCATTTCTACTTCCACACCTCATACTCAATCCATGGCTCTCTGAAATCAGGCATTGACCCCCTAGTGCCCCAGAAATTAGAACCCACATTCTTCTCAGCCCCTCCTTTCTTTTTTACCTCCAAAGTTTTGGAAAGTGTTATCTATACTCTGCCTACACTCCCCTCTTCTTGTAAACCATTTGGGTCCCACATTATGGCACCTGCCCCACTGATCCTTTGAAATTGCCCTCACCGAAGGTATTAACACCTCCCTGCCCTTAAATCCAGAGGATACATCTCAAGTTTGAGAAGTTTGTCCATGCTCTCTTTGCAGAGACTTTTCCTGGCTCTCTCCCAACACTGGCCCAGGTATCTCCCTTCCTCTCCCACTCCCCAGAGCCATGGGGCACTCTGGGAAGCTGGTACCAAGGGTGCTGGAGGAAGCTTCCTGGGGACCCACACCTTTCCAGACTTGCCCCCTGAAGACAAAATCAACCAGAAAGCAGGTCATCTAGGCATACTTAGGTGAGTAGTCAGCATGTCTGTTTGATGGACCAGTCTGGAGTTTAAAGATAGGGGCAGAACTTGACTATCTCAATCATGGAAAAGCAAGTGATGTCTTCAGACTTGTAGCTGACTAGGACTCAGAAGGAGGTAGCTTGTCCCTTCCTACCTAAGGACTCGGCCAAATACTTTACTTTCTGGAAATTGAAACACAACTGCTCAAGCCAAGAAAGCTTCTATGCATGGAAAGGAGGACCAAATAAATTTTAAAAAAGTAAAAGAGAGAATGAAAGAAGAAAAAGAACAGGAAACAAGAGATACACAGTAGAGAGGGAATATTCATCAAATCTGTCCACTGTCTTTAGTCATCATAACCTTCCCCTTGGGAATCCCAGCTGTTGTCAACACTATGAAGACTGGGCACTGTCACCACTGCCCAAGACCTAACCTCCAGAATATACAACCCATTCCCCACTCCTATATTTATTTCTGCCCAGAAATGAGCACTGAAGGTGGAAGATGTCCCGGCTTTGTTACCTTCATGGAGATCCTGAATAGTACTCTCAATTCATTCTATAAAGCCACACATTCTTTCCATCATCATCTCCCAATAGATCAAGAAACACACAGCAAGGACTTATTCAGGTCAAATGCTTTTCCTGAGTTTATCTGCTATTACATGCACATAAATACACCTTCTATGTTCATTCAGTCTCTTGTTTGTTAGGTGACCCTCCAGCCAAGGGACCCACCAGCTAAAGAGCACTGCAGTCAAAGGATTCACCTGATGAGGGATACCTGAGCTCAGAAATACAGAACCCAGACAAGGTACCATATCAAAGCCACCTCAGACAAAAGATTCACTAGTCAAGAGGACCTTACCCCCAATCCAAGGTTCCCACCATCCATGGGACCTGCCAGAAACCAATCTGCATTCTTCATCCCACCCAACCATGAGTTCTGTCTCCCCTCACCTCATATGTTTTGCTCTGGAATATCCACCTTGCCCCTTAAAATGCTCTGAGCTAATTATTCATTCTGTCAAGCAGAACACCACGCACTAGCTACCAATACAAGGAGGGACTCCAAATACGTGGAGGGTAGCAAAGATCATCACAACGCCAACCACTAGAAATAGAAGTCCAAACACTTCTGCACACTGCATCTTGGTCTCAGAGTTGCCAAGGAAGATACAACACAGTCCAGCACTGGATGAGACACTTTTACTCACATAAAGAAGAGACAGAGCAGGATCAGCTCCAACAGTGGGTGTCTGGGTAGCAGGTGCAATCGGCCTTTATGAACTCCTCTTGCACCACAGCAAAAGACCCTGATCCCTCCTTCATGGAGTCTGAAATACTAAAAGCTGGGGTTGGGCCTCAGGGCACAGGCACTTAAGCGGAACAAAGGAATACACAATGAGCCTGAAATAGAGAAAGATATTCCCACAGGAGGTGATGAACCCTGAAGGCTGTGTGGGCTTTTTAGCTCTTGGTCAGAAAGTATTCCAGGCCCAAGGGCCCTTCTTCTGTGGCAAGCGGAGGTTGAAAAACTATGCACACGAAGACAGTCCCTGAAGACTTTCCTGACCCCTGGAGTATGTCCCTTTCTGCTGTTCTTGGTGCTTCTAGGTCCACGCCTGTGCTTCAATACAGTTGTGTCCTTGACAAATCACCTTGGAATCTATATTTGGGGACTACACTGTGTCATCTCCTACCCACTTACAAGTCTCTACAGATTGGCTCCTCACATCCTCCACTCCCCTAAAACAACCAGCAAAGGGAACTATCAGCTAAAACCCAGTGGCATTAGCATCCATTGATAGTTCTTCCCTGAGTCAGTAATTACTATGGTGCTTGAAATAGCTGCTAGTAAAAAAAAAAAGAAAGAAAGAAATAGCTGCTAGTTTTCTAATCATGCATAACAAATGCCCTCAGACTTAGTTATTAACTCACAGTTCTGTAGATCAGAATGTCTAGGTTCTCTAGAACACTCAGAATCTCACAAGGCCAAAATCCAGGTAGGTGTTGGCCAGTCTGTATTCTCATTTGGAGCTAGGATCCTCTTCCAAACAAATACAGTTATGACAGAATTCAGATCCTTGCTCTTAAAGATATAAAATAGGTCCTGTTTCCTTGCTGGCTGTCAGTTGGGAGCCACTTCAGCTAGGGGCTGCCTGCATTCCTTGACATGTGGCCTCCTCCATCTTCAAGATAGCAATGGAGAATCTCCCTTGACTGCACTCCATCACATGCCTTGAATCATTTTTGCCAGTAAGACCCAGTCCCTTTTAAGAACTCACTGGATTACAGTTGTCCCATGGAGGATATTTTCCCTGTCTTAAATTTAACTGATTGGGGAACTTAACTACAAGTACCAAATCCCTCCACAGCAGCACATAGATTAATACTTGAATGAATAACAGGGAAAAGGTGTGTGTACACCAGGGAGCAGGACTCTTGGGGCCATCTTAGAATTCTGCCTACCACCATGGTGATTTCCCATTTCCATCATTCCATCTACACTTATTAGATGGCATTCTACTTTAAGAAAGACCTTCTAGGGTGCCTGGGTGGCTCAGTCGTTAAGTGTCTGCCTTCGGCTCAGGTCAAGATCCCAGGGTCCTGGGACCAAGCCCCGCATCGGGCTCTCTGCTCAGCGGGGAGCCTGCTTCTCCCTCTCCCACTCCCCTGCTTGTGTTCCCTCTCTCGCTGTGTCTCTCTCTGTCAAATAAATAAAATCTTAAAAAAAAAAAAAAAAAAAAACCTTCCTATTTTTCACCTTCTTTCTCTCTCTTTTGGTCAGTATGGACTAAAGAATTCTTTTCTTTTCTTTTTTTTTTTAAGATTTTATTTATTTATTTGAGAGAGAGAGAATGAGAGACAGAGAGCACGAGAGGGAAGAGGGTCAGAGGGAGAAGCAGGCTCCCCGCCGAGCAGGGAGCCCGATGCGGGACTCGATCCAGGGACTCCAGGATCATGACCTGAGCCGAAGGCAGTCGCTTAACCAACTGAGCCACCCAGGCGCCCCTAAAGAATTCTTTTCTAATTCAATATTTTACAATCTATTATTGACATTATTCCTTTTCCTTCCTTCCTGATTGTAAATCTCCTCGTTTTCTTACTGAGCTTGTCTACTTCCTCTCTCCCACCATTCTCTGAGAGGCGACTCTGGTACAGCCCTCCTGTGAGGCATGCAGATAGGGGTCTGCAGCAAGGAGGAGCCAGGATCAGATCTTACAATGGCTCCCAACCAATCCCTATCAGGGCGGGTGGAGTCAATGTCCTGATAGAGGATGGAACCTGGCTCCAAGCTCAGAGTCCCGGAGAACGAGGGAACCGTGTGACCACGCCCCCTTATGCAGACAGCCAATCAGGACTTGAGGTGCTGGTTTCTCCATTGTGAAGAAGTGCCTTTAACCGTTGGAGTCTTGGGTTAGAACAAGGGGAGGTATAGTGGGTTTGGCTCTCTGTTTTCAAGACACTCGGGATCTGTCTTTGTTTGGGTGGAAAGATCATGCCCCCAAAACCCGCCCCAGCCGATGCAGGCGCCCCACCGGCTGCAGAGGCCCCACCGGCTGCAGGGGACCCGCCGGCTGCAGGGGCTCCACCGGCTGCAGGGGCTCCACCGGCTGCAGGGGCTCCACCGGCTGCAGGGGCTCCACCCGCTGCAGGGGCCCCACCCGCTGCAGGGGCCCCACCCGCTGCAGGGGCCCCTGAGAAGCCGCCAGAGGAAACACAGACACCTGAAGAACTGGCATTTTATGCCCCGAATTACCTATGTTTGACCATCCTGGCTGTAATTCTTTTCCCTCCCCTGGGATTAATAGCTGTATTCTTCAGTTACAAGGTAAAACAATACCTGTGCCATGGCCCATCCTGCCCTCTACCAGCCCCTTGCACCTGCTTCCGTCCTGGGACCCGGGTAGGGGTTTCCCCTCAGTGACCATTGGTCTCCAGCCCTTCCCCAAGGGTGTCACAAGGCTGGACTCAGGAGCCCACATCTAAAGCTCCCGTCCCTACAGACCTCGCAGGCCAACAAGAACAGCCAATGGGAAGAGGCTTACATCAACTCAGGTCGAACTGGTTGGCTGGATGTATTCGCCATACTCATCGGTTTAGGCATCATTTATGCCTATGTCCTATTTATGTGAAAGTCAGGCCAAGTAGTCCATGGGTCCACCCCAAATAGGACCCACCCACCAAGACACTAACCAGCCAAATCAGCCACCATGCAAGAAGCCAACAGCTGAGACATCTTCTAGCCAAGAAACCTATCAGCCAAGGAACTCAACATCCAAGCAACCCACTAGCCTAAGGACATCATACTACTTCATCCTCTTGGCCTCCAGAACCATCTTCATCCACCTTGGGGGTCCTCACTTTCATGCCCTGGATGTGCTTAGCTCCTTGATACTGGGCTGATCTTTCAGAAAAATATTTATTTAAACCAATAAAAATGAAGGGAATGTTCCGGCTTTTCATGTGTATGCATGTGTGTGTGTGTTTCTGAGCTAGCATCTGTGTTTTGCTGGGGCTGTGTTTCCTATCCCTGCTTTTTCTAGGAAAACAGAAATTTCCAGCTTTTGAGATCCCCAAATCAAACTGTTAGGGGGGAAATGGAAAGACTTCAAGAAATAAACAATAGATTTAGTGGAAGAGCTGATGAAGACCACCTCTCTCCCAATCAAAGGTAAATGGTCCCTATTCATGGAATAGGGGAAGTGGAGAAAGAGAGATTAGATGCAAGTATATCCCTAAGGAGGTCCCTGAGGCCTGTGTCTCAGGAAGGGGTGAGGTGTCAAAGATCCCAGATACCACTTGCATTACCTCCTCACAAATAAGTCCTACAGAGGCTCCAAGATCACAAAGAAAATATGCTGCATGGTGTGGAGGTCTAGGAAGAAACGGCCTTAGACAGCCGAGTAGGATAGCCCATATCTCAGCTTGGTGAAAAGGAGGTGGAGGCTACAGGAATGCCAAGTGCCAGGGTGGGAGTGACTATCAGAGGGGAGCCAGGGATAACACGGGAGCCATCGAGAATGAAGGAAAACAGAAATCTAGGCTGACACCATGGACAACAAACACCCAGGGATTCTTACTGGTACCTTAACTTCATGAACAAACCCAAATTCGGACCCAGAAACCCTAGATTTAGCAGAATTAAGTTTCCATAGCCAGGAGAATGGGGATTAAAATAAAAAGAAGTTGAGTAGCTGTGGAAATGACTGCTAACTCTAACAAAGCTAAATTTTTCTTCCTGGGAGCACTACTCAGCCACATGTCCTAGGTTCCCCTGTGTGGCCATGAGACTGTCTTTGGCTCTATGGAATATGATCAGAAGTGATTGCCACAAACCACCCTGGTCTTTAAATACCCCATGGGCACTCTCTTCCATACTCTTCCTCCCCTAGCTGACTGGCCAAGTGACACACATGGTGATTTGAAGGCCACATGTCATAGAGAGGAAGAACTCCCAACAGCCTTGGTCTCTGAACTACTCTAGGAACAGTCACTCTTTCCCCAACTGCCTCCCATGGTTGAGCAGAAAATATGTGTTGCGCCATCATGTGTCTGGTCTATCTATTCCATAACTCAAACCACCCTAACCAGTGAAGATGCAGGAAAGCAGAGTTACATTTCTCAGACATCTGGGGTTGTTACTTGAAATTCATGCCCAACAGACAGACCCATCTTGTTGGGCAGTTTATAGGAAATAATGAGTGAAGGAAACAACAAAGAAAGGTCTTAGTCCAGAGTTAACCTTAATCTTAGCTGACATGATGCTGTGTCTCCTCCATGACCCTGGGTATCTATGTGGATTACACGTGCCTATGGGACAATGCTCCATGTTATGAGTGTATCTGGAGAGGGGATTATGCTGGGTTGTCTGCTGTGTTAGTGGGTCTAGAGGGTCAGTCAACCCTGTCCCTCCCCAGACCAGCCCAGAAAGCTGGGCCTGTCACATTCAGCTGCAAAGCCATGTGGAGTCAGATGTCAGCATGAACAGCCAGGTCCAAAAAAGTCACATTGTGCTAGGAAACTTTGAAAGCCAGGCAATCTTCTCCATTTTAGCTCTCTGACTCCTCCTAACCTGTATTCCACTCTCAGGCATTCATATGGTTTTTACCACCACGTAAATATAAAACCAAACAAAATTTATAGTCCTGTATCTTGAAACATCATCAGTTGAATTACTATAATGAAACATGCAGATTTAACAATTTTACCCACTCTTCTCTCTCCCCACTACTAAAGATCACAATTTTTAACTCAAATTATAGGCTTTGCATTTCATTATGCCTGTATAAGTCTGCTCCATTATTGGGCCATGATGTTGATTACATACTCTTGCTGGACTAATATTTTAACTCAGCAGCCAAGGAACCCATTTACCTGCAATCCTTCAGATTTTTCTTCCTTTTCTTTTTCCTCTCCCTCTCCTCCATCGCCTTCTCCTCCACATTCTGCCCCTCCTGTCCCTCGTCCTCCTGCTCATCCTCATCTTCCTCTACTGTTTGTTTTATTTGCTCAGTTATCTATGTGGCTCTTCACTAATTGTTTCCATTTCTCCAGAAGAATTCCCCACGGTCAAGTAGGTAAGGTAACTTTTTTTTTTTTAAGATTTTATTTATTTATTTGAGAGAGAGAGGTAGTGAGAGAAAGCATGAGCAGGGAGGAGAGAGAGAAGCAGGTTCCCTGCCAGCAGGGAGCCCAACTTGGGGCTCGATCCCAGGACCCTGAGATCATGACCTGAGTCGAAGGCAGACGTTTAACCAACTGACCCACCCAGGCACCCCAGGTCAGGTAACTTTTCAATTCTCTTTTTCCCTTGGGTCTTGAAACCTGTTTATTTCTTTATTTGGGATTTTTAATTTACACAACATTCACATAAATACATCCTCATAAAGAATCAAGTAATACAAAGAGTATGGAGGAGCTCACCTCATGGCTGGTCAAGATATCATTTTCCCCCTCTTGAAGGTATTTGCTGTCAATATTTTGTCGTAACTCTTTCTAGTTACCTTTCTGTGCATTGCATCTACACACATTGACATCACACGGTTTTTCTGCTTACCACTAGGTGGTAAGCACCTAGTGATTATCCTTCCCTGTTAGTACTGAAGATCTTCAACACTGAATGCCCTGTATTCCACTTCTACATAATCTCCCTCTGTCCTCTTCTGGTCCAAAGGGTACATTCCCATGTTCTCAGACCTGCCTTTCCTCCTTCAATGATAGCTCATGGGATTCCAGCCCCTGGAATGAACCTGCAGGCCCTTCTGTGTCCTGTGAGGATAAGGATATCCTGAGCAGGACAAGGAGAGTATCACTAGAATAAGCAGCTGCAGGAGAGCAAATTTTTCTACACCATGAACTAGCTTGGCAAATTTTATTTCTGACCCTTGAAAACTTAACAAACTTTAGGACACTAAGACTGTGACATTATTACCATGTCCTATTATTGTGATTCTTACAGTCTTCAATTCTGATGACTCATTTATTGTATCATCCTTGTGACAATACTTAAACTGATGTCCTTATTTTCTGGAAGAAAGACATACTTTTGAATTTTCTTTGTTAAATCGGAAGGAGATTACTAGCATGAAACCCATGGATGTGTAGATTCAAAAGAGAAAAACAATACTTCCCCACTCAAAAAACACTCTCCAATAACCCATGATAGAACTGGATTTCTTATTTAAATGAAGAGTTTGAGAATCTGAGTCTCATTTAAATCAAAGTACACTGGGTCTCTAATTTTAAAAATGTTTTTATTGAAGGGCATAAGTGTACAACTCTTATGTGTATACCAATGAACTTCCACAAACTTTCACAAAACACACATCTAAGTAACCTGCTCCTGAAACAAGACACAGACTAGAAGACCTCTGTGCCCTCTTCCGTCACTTACCCACAAAAGATAACCCCTACCCTAACCTTCTCTCCTTTTTTTTTTTTTAAGATTCTATTTATTTATTTGTGAGAGAGAGAGCATGAGCAGAGACAGAGGGAGAAACAGGCTCCCCGCTGAGCAAGGAGCCTGATGCAGGGCTTGATCCCAGGACCCTGGAATCATGACCTGAGCCAAAGGCAGACACTTAACCAACTGAGCCACCCAGGCATCCCCTTCTCTCCCTTTTTAAAATAACTGCCTGGTGGGCTACATCAGGGATTGCCAATTTTACTATCAGGACCTTCCTGTTGATCTAAAGATTATTCCTATCTTCTGGCTGCCACAAACAATTCTGCAAAGAAATCCATGAGCTTGCTTCTCTGTTCACATGAGCAAGTACTTCTCTAGGATAGAGTACAAGAAGTGGGATTGCAGGGTTGAAGCATAAAGGGCTTTGGACGCTTCAATGGCTAACACCACGATGACTTCTGCAAAGGCTTCATCAAATCACACTCCCAGCCCCAGTGTATGAAAGAATCACTCTTTGCCTCCTTGGCAGCACACGATATCATCAATCCTATGAATTCCTGTCAATTTGATGAGTGAGAAGTGATAGCTCCTTATTGCTTTAATTTGTGTTTCTCTGATGAGTAGTGAACTTGAGCATTGCTATGGACTGAATTGTGTCCCTCCAAAACTGATACCTTTCTTTATTAATTTTTTTTTAATTGCAGCATAGTTAACATATAGTGTTATATTAGTTACAGGTGTACAATACAGTGATTCAACAATTCTATACATGACTCAGTGATCATCATGGTAAGGGTACTCTTAATCCCCATCACCTATTTCACTCATCCCCCCATCCACCTCTCCTCTGCTAATCACCAGTTTGTTCTCTATAGTTCAGAATCTGTTTCTTGGTTTGTCTCTCTCTCTTTTTTTTTTCTTTGCTCATTTGTTTTGTTTCTTAAATTCCACATATGAGTGAAATCATACGGTATTTGTCTTTCTCTGACTTATTTCACTTAGCACAATACTCTCTAGCTCCATCCACGTTGTTGCAAATGGCAAGATTTCATTTTTTTATGGCTGAATAATATTCCAGTATATGTGTGTGTGCTATATATATACCACATCTTCTTTATTTCTTTATCCATTTATCTATCAATAAGCACTTGGGTTGCTTCCATAATTTGGTTATTGTAAATAATGCTGCAAAAAACACAGATGTGCATGGAGCCCTTTAAATTAGAGTTTTTGTCTTTGGGGGTAAATACCCAGTGGTGTGAGTCCTGGATCGTAAGGTAGTTCTACAAAATTGATATATTGAAACCCTAACTCCCAATATAACTATGTTTGGAGATATCTGACAATATTGTATTAAAAATATAAAAAGTGCACCAAAACCAAATATTTTATTTTTTTTAAGATTTTATTTATTTATTTGAGAGAGGGAGAGTGAGAGAGAGCATGAAAGGGGAGAGGGTCAGAGGGAGAAGCAGACTCCCTGCCGAGCAGGGAGCCCGATGCGGGACTCGATCCCGGGACTCCAGGATCATGACCTGAGCTGAAGGCAGTCGCTTAACCAACTGAGCCACCCACGTACCCCAAACCAAATATTTTTAAAATCCAATTAGAAAATGGACAAAAACATGCCCATCCTTCTACCAAAGAAGATATACAGATGGCAAGTAAACACATAAAAAGATGTTAAGCATCATTAGCCATCAAGGTAAAGCAAATTAAAACCACAATGTGATATCACTACAAATCTGCCAGAGTAGCTCAGATTTACAAAAAGTAGTGGTAATATCACATACCAGCAAGGGTACAGAGAAACCTGATCCCTCATACATTGCTGGTGGCAGTGTAAGATGGCACGTCTAGTCTGGAAAAAAAATTTAGCAGTTACTTATAAAACTAAATATGCAGGGTGCCTGGGTGGTGCAGTCAGTTAGGTGTCCAACTCTTGGTTTTGGCTCAGGTCGTGATCTCAGGGTCATGAGATCGAGCCCTGTGACTGGCTCTGCACTCAGCACGGAGTCTGTTTGGGACTCTCTCTGCGCCCCCCCAAATAAAGAATCTTAAAAAAAAAAAAACTAAATATGCAACCCAAGACGTGGTCTGTTGGATATTTCTATCTGAGAAATGAAACTTACATTCACACAAAAACTTGTGTGTGAATGTTTATAGAAGGTTTCTTTGTAGCAGACAAAAACTAGAAATAACCCAATGTTCATCAATAGGTAAATTTATAAACAAATTGGTATTTTCATACAAATAAACATTAAACAGCAATAAACAGGAATGAATTACTGATACACACAACAACATGGATGAATCTCACAGTAATTGTTGAGTGAAAAAAAACAAAAGAGAGTATATGATTCCATTTATGTAAAATTCTAGAAAATGTAAACTAATCTATAATTACAGAAAGCAGATCAGTGGTTTCCTAGCGATGGTAGGGGTTAGGGGGACAGGGAGTGTTGGGGACAGGGAAAAGGGGATTTCTTTTTTTTTCTTTTTATTAACATATAATGTATTATTTGTTTCAGGGGTACAGGTCTGTGATTCATCAGTCTTACACAATTCACAGCACTCACCATAGCACATACCCTCCCCAATGTCCATCATCCAGCCACCCCATCCCTCCCACCTCCCACCACTCCAGCAACCCTCTGTTTGTTCCCTGAGATTAAGAGTCTCTTATGGTTTGTCTCCCTCTCCGGTTTCATCTTGTTTCATTTTTCCCTCCTTTCCCTATGATCATCTGCCTTATTTCTCAAATTCCACATATCAGTACAATCATATGATAATTGTCTTTCTCTGACTGACTTATTTCGCTTAACATAATACCCTCTAGTTCCATCCACGTCGTTGTAAATGGCAAATTTTCATTTTTTAAAGGCTGCATAATATTCCATTGTATATATACACCACATCTTCTTTATCCATTCATCTGTTGATGGACATCTAGGTTCTTTCTGTAGTTTGGCTATTGTGGACATTGCTGCTAAAAACACTGGGGTGCACATGTCCCTTCGGATCACTTCATTTGTATCTTTGGGGTAAATACCCAGTAGTGCAATTGCTGGATCGTATGGTAGCTCTATTTTCAACTTTTGAGGACTCTCCATACTGTTTTCCAGAGTGGCTGCACCAGCTTGCATTCCTACCAACAGTGTAGGAGGGTTCCCCAGGAAAAGGGGATTTCAAAGAGGCTTGAGGAAACTTTTTGGGGTTATGGATGTGTTCATTATCTGGACTGTGGTCATGGTTTCACAAGTGTCTACATAGGTCAAAACTCATCAAATTGTACACTCAAATATGTGCAGTCTGACTGGAACACAGCCACATTCATTCATTTATGTACTGGCTTATTATCTATGGCTGTTTTCATGCTACAACAGCAGAGCTGAGTAGTTGCGACAGGGGTTATACATGGTGCTCTCTTCACTCTGCACTGATGTTGGCACAGTACAAACTATCATGTTTAAAATTAAACATAAACTTTTAAAAGTTAAAATTCAACAGCGTTTCAAGTGCCATACGTATCAACATACCATGACTTGTTTTTCTTTTTCTTAACAGTACATACCTATCAGGCACCTGGGTGGATCAGTCAGTTAAGCACCTGCCTTCGGCTCAGGTCATGTTCTCAGGGTCCTGAGATCCAGACCTGCATCTGGCTCCCTGCTCCAGGGGGGAGTCTGTTTCTCCCTCTCCTTCTGCCCCTCCCCCCACTTGTGCGCTCTCTTTCTTTCTCTCTCTCAAATACATAAATAAAATCTTTTAAATAAAAAGAATGTGGAAAAAAGACATGTAAACACTACCAAATAAAAACATCACCAAAATAAAGATGAGTGGTTATATTACTATCAGACAAAGTAGATGTCAGGGCAAGGATAATTAACAAGGACAAAGAAAGACATTAAATAATGATTAAAAAGACAATTTTAGGAAGATATAAGAATCCTAAAAGTATGAGCACTGACAACAGAATGCCAAAATACATTCTAAACATGATAAGACAAAAGGAGAAATAGACAAAGTCACAATTATAGTTGAAGACTTTGCATTCCTCTCTCAATAACTAATAGGACAAATAAACAGAAAATTAGTTAGGATATATAAAATCTGAACACCATCAACCAACTATATCTAACTGTTATTTATAGAATACTCTATCTAAAGAAGGCAGATACATACTCTTTTTTTTTTTTTTAAGAGAGAGAGAGAGCGCCCACGCATGCAAGTAGGGATGGGGAGGGGCAGAGGAAGAGAGAGAATCTTAAGTAGGCTCCACGCCCAGTGTGGGGCCCGATGCAGTGCTGATCTCACAACCCTGAGATCATGAACTGAGCTGAAATCAAGAGTAGGACGCTTAACCGACTGAGCCACCAGGCGCCCCAGCAGATACATATTCTTTTCAAGTGCACATGGAACTTCATCAAGATAGAACATATCCTTGCTCATTAAAAAACTTTAACAAATTTCCAAGAATTAAAATTATAAAAAGCATATGAAATCACACAAAGCAAACCATACAAAGTTATATTATCTGACTGTGGTATGAGATTTCTAATACGCCCCCCACCAATATTCCTGCTCCTGGGGTATAATCCTATATAATCCCTGACTGTCAATATGATGATATATCTCTCCTGTGATGAAGTTAGGTTATATGGCACAGCTGACTCTAAGAGACATTATCTGAATGGACCTAACCTAAACACATAAGGCCTTTATCTGGGTCTAGAGGTCAGAGACAGAGGAAGTCAGAGATTCAAAGTGTGAGAGAGACTTTGATGGAGGGAGATTCTCCCTTGATAGCTTTGAGATGAACAGGACCACACAGCAAGGTATGCATGTGACTTTAGGAACTGAGAATAGACCTTAGCTGATAGCCAACAAGGAAAAGACAATGGCCTCAGTCCCAAAACCGCAAAGAACTGATTTCTGCCACAACCACACGAGCTTGGAGGAGCATCCAGAGCTCCACATGAGAACACATTTCAGCAGACACATTCATTTCAGTCTTGTGAAAACCTGAGCAGAGAACTCGGCCATACAGTTTCTGGATTTCTCACCTATAGAAGAGTGTGATAATGAATGGCTATTTTTAAAGTCACTGAGTGTATGGTGATTTGTTACACAGAAATAGAAAACTAACATGTTGACCATAATAAAAGTAAAGTAGGGACCAACAGCAGAAAGATAATAGGAAAACTTCCCAACACCTGGGGGAAAAACATGCAAGCAAGTAATTCATCCATCAAGGGCAATTAGAAAATGCTTTTAACTGATCAAAATTGAAGCATATAACATATCAAAATATGTGGGGTGCAGCTAAAGCAGTGCTTAAAAGGAAATGTACAACCTCAAACGCTCATATTAGAAAATAAGAAATGTCTCAAATTAACGATCTCACCTTCCAACTTAAGACACTAGAAAAATAAGAGCAAAATAATGCCCTCCCCACGAAAACAAACTGAAGAAAGAAGAGAGAAAAGTGAAAAAAAATCAATGAAATTGACAAGGGAAAAACAATGAAACCATGGAGAAAATCAATGAAACCAAAAGCTGGTTCTTGAAAATGACAGATAAAATTGATAAACCTCTCGTAAGACTGACAAAATAAGAGAAGACACGATGACCAATATCAGAAAAGAAGGAGAGACTACCTCTACAGGCCCCTGAGACACTAAAGGGAAAATAAGGGACTATTACAAAGTATATAAATAGAATATACACCATCACCAACTGGGGTTTCTTCCAGGAATGCAAAGCTGGCTCAATATTAGAAAATCTATCAATACAGGGCGCCTGGGTGGCTCAGTTGGTTAAGCAACTGCCTTCGGCTCAGGTCATGATCCTGGAGTCCCGGGATCGAGTCCTGCATCGGGCTCCCTGCTCAGCAGGGAGTCTGCTTCTCCCTCTGACCCTCCCCCCCTCATGCTCTCTCTCTCTCTCTCTCTCATTCTCTCTCTCTCAAATAAATTAATAAAATCTTAAAAAAAAAAGAAAATCTATCAATACAATCCACTATATTAACCATCTCAAGAAGGAAAACCACATCATCAACTGATGCAGAAAAGGCACTTGGGAGTATTCAATATCTATTCACAATAAAAATTCAACACACCAGGACTAATAGGGAACATCTTCATCCTGATAAAGGACATCTACAGAAAACCTATAGCTAACATCATATGTAATTGTGAAGGGGAAGGCTTTCTCTCTAAAATTAGCAACAAGGCAAGCATGTCCTATTCCACACACTCCTATTCCAGAAAGGTCATAGGGATTTGAAGGAAGAAATAAAACTACCCTTATTTGTAGATGACATGATTGTCTTTGTAGAAAATCCCAAGGAATCTATTAAAAAAAAAACAGAAAACAAAAACAAAAACAAAACCCCTCCTAGGATTGATAAAATGAGTTTAGGAAGATCACAGGTTGCAATATCAGGACATAAAAATCCAATGTGTTTTCTTATGCTAGCAATGAACAATCAGAAATCAAATTCATTTAAATAAATAGATAAAGGGGATTAAGAGTACACTGATCTTGATGAGAACTGAGTAATATATAGAATTGCTGAATCAGGGCGCCTGGGTGGCTCAGTCGTTAAGCGTCTGCCTTCGGCTCAGGTCATGATCCCGGGGTCCTGGGATCGAGTCCCACATTGGGCTCTCTGCTCTGCAGGAAGCCTGCTTCTCCCTCTCCCACTCCCCCTGCTTGTGTTCCTGCTCTCGCTATGTCTCTCTCTGTCAAAAAAATAAATAAAATCTTTAAAAAAAAAAAAAAAGAATTGCTGAATCATTACATTGTGCACCTGAAACTAATATAACACTGTATGTTAATTATACTTCTATACAAAATAATAAATAAATAAAAATAAATAAAATAACAGCTATCAAAAAATGATAATCATAATGCCATTTGCAATAGCTCTCACAAAGCAAGTAATTGGGTGTAAATCTAAATAATTATGTGTATCAGCTGTGTGTTTAAACTACAGCTGCTGATGAAGGAAATAAAAGGCCTAAATAAATGGGGAGGCTTTCCATGCTGGTGAAAAGGAGGTTCCACGTCTCTCCCGGAATTGATCTGAAACGTTAATGCAATTCCTATTAAAAGACTTGTAGATCTACACATAGTCAAACAATTCCAAAAAAGACTAACAAAGTTGGAGTATTCATGTTACCCGATTTTCAGAATCACTGTAAAGCTACATTAATAAAACAGTGTGGTATTTGCAAATGGATAGACACTAGATCAACAAAACAGAATAAGGAGTGTAGAAAGAGATCCACATGAATATGGTCAATTTATTATAAAAAGAAATCCAAATGCAGTTTATAGAAGAAAGAATAGGGTTTTTTTCCAATGGTGTTAGATTAATGAGACCACCATATGCAAAACATAATCTCTGCTAAAACCTCTCATATTATATAAATATTAACTCAATATGGATCATAGATCTAAATGTAAAATGTAAATCTATCAAACATTAAGAGAATATCTTCCTGACCCTGGATTAAGCAGATTTCTTAGACATGACACCAAAAGTACATTCATAAAAGTAAAAAAATAAAGACTCAATTCAAATTAAAAACCTTTGCTCTCCAAATGACACTGTTCAAAAATGAAAAGATAAGCTACAGAGCCAGAGCAAATATTTGTATATCACACATCTGACTAAGACTTGTATCCAAAATATGTAAGTGACCCCCTATTTTACTGTAATGACAACAAACCAATTTTTTAAAATGAAAAGATAGATTTGAACTGACACTTCACCAAAGAGGATGTACCAGTTGCAAATATGCACATGAAAAGATGTTAATTCTCGCAATTTCCCCCTATTGCTAAAGAACCTGACTCCAAGCTGTTAAATGACCACTCTCAAGGTGCTAGAAGCAACCCAAGACTCCTAAGCCTACATTATTCTTGCTCCAAGTGGTGCTTCCCCCGAGCCCCACAAGGCGTGCCCCGGTTTGACTTGACCAATCACCTGAGAGAGTAGGAGGAGCTTGAACTCCTTCAGACCAATCAGCAGCCATGTCAGTATTGGATTCCCCACCCTATTACATGCAACCTCAATCAGCCAATAGTAATAGATAGAATAGGAGGCGGAACCCGCGTGGTCTCTATGGTAATTCCTGCCTGTTGGAGTGAAGCAGAGGCTCCAGGTAGCCTTGGTAGTGACTGATCCAGATGCCCTAATGAGATGTCTGAAGGGGCAGGGAAGGAATTTATGGGGGGATAGGGTGGGCGGAAGAGAGCGTGAGTAGCGGCAGAATGAGGGGGCAAGAAGGGTCTGAGGCGGAGGCAGAGAGGGTGTTACAAGAACTATTTAGAGGGAACACAGGTTTAGGAGAATGGGGAGGCTGCTGTGAGTAGAAGAAAGAGGGGTTCAGAGGGTCAGGAGCTGGTTTCAGAGGTAGGGAGAAGGTGGTAGAGGGCGAAAGAGCAGGTCTTTATAAGGGGACAGAGAAGAGGCTACAAGGGGACATGGAGAGGACTTAGAATTTAGACTTGGTCAAAGAAGGTTTTAGAGGAGCCATGGGTTGGGGGAAGGGGAAGGGAGTTTATGGGTGAACAGTAAGGCTCATAACAGACCATGACAGGTTCATGGGGAGAAAGTGAGGGATATTACAAATGAGATCAGGAGAGAGGTATTGTAGACATGCAGTTTCACAAGGTGAGAGCTTTATGAGGGAACAAGGTTTTATGGATGGAAAGTGAGAGTGTTCAAGTGTTGAGTAGGGTCTTCTTAGTAGGTGTTTTATAGGGGCAAAAAGACTGCTTTCGGGGACCATGAGGGTGTTATAGGAACCAAGTGTGATAGTGGCTCAGTTGTGGTTCCAGGGAGGCCAGTGAGAGTCATCAGAGTCAGCAAGGGCTTTTGTAGGGGTGGTGTTAGGGGCCAAGTGAGACATGCTATAGGGACCTGCAAGGCAGTTCTAGAAGACAAGGAGGAGTTTATAGGAGACAGGGAAAGGGTTACTAAGAACAGGCAGGGATTATAGAGCATAGGGGTAGAGGGGGCTGGGAGATCCAGGGTAGAAGCAGGTATTAAAGGGAATAATGAGAGGTTAGAGGGGACATGGTAGGAATTAGAGAGAGTCAGTATGAGTTTTAAAGGGGGTCAATGAAGAGTTATAAAAGCCAAGGAGAGATGTATTAGCATGAAACGGGAGGTGGTCAGAGAGGATAGTAGAGTCCTGAAGTCATTCTGAGTCATAACCTATCCCCTGCCCCCAGGCATTTGAAATTATGTCTGATGAGCCCCCGAATGACTACCTCGTGCTGTCGATCCTGGCCTACTTGCTGTGCTGTCCCTTAGGCAGTGCAGCCATGTACTACTCTTCCCAGGTGGGAATCTGTGTCAAATCAATCCTGCCCTCTCCTCCCTCTCCACCCTGGTCCTGAACCTGAACCAATTACATCCATGATATAACCTCCTGTTGGTTCAGGCTCCCACCCTGGTTCCTTACAGTCCTGTCTCCCATTCAATAACCCTTTAAGCCCATCTATTCCCATTTCCCTTCTCCCCTCAAACCCAGACAAGGCGCCACAACTATAGGAATGAACCAGACTTGGCAGCTGAGACCTCTGAGACAACCTTCGTACTCTCAATCATAGCAATTTCTTTGGGATGCCTCGGTATACTCAACACCTGGATTGTGATCATAATGACCATATTTGCTCGGTAACCTCTTCAGCTCATGAACAAACCACCAAATATATACAATAGTGTCAGTCACCTTGGCTCTAAGTATCCATTTGGGCCAAACCCAGGACAACTGCTCCTCAATGTCTGGACTGCCAAGTAGTGACAGCCTGAGCCAGCAACTTGAGGTTGTTGATGGGGGAAGGAAGTGGTCGCTCAAGAGAACCTATTGGACCGAGCCCAAGACCAACACTGGGATCCTGCCAAGGCATGTGGGCCATGGGATACAGGATGGGGCACTGGTTCCCCAGGGTAGCCTCCCTCTGCCCACATTCATGCATTCATGCCCTAAATCTATGCTGTCAAAGGCCTTGGCTGTGCTGCCTCATTCTGGGGACCTAACAGTGACAACTTCAGGTCCTTCCACACCCTCTCAGAATTTATAAACCAGGGTGGAAGACACACATATCACTAGACAGTGACAGTCCAGAGTAGTCCAATCTCTAATAGGGGAAAACAAAGTAGTGGAAATTTAAGAGGGCAGAACTGCCCTGGAGTACTTGTGGTCTACCAGAAAACCAGGGAGTTGAGCCACTGTCGGTGAACTGGATAGAACTCAGGTCAGGTTATGAGTGTACACAGTTTTTATACCAGGTATGGTGCCTCCTCCCCACCTCAAACCACCACCTGTAATGCTTGTGATTTATTCATAAGTCAACAAATACACTCTGATCACCTAAGATGTAACAGGCATTGTATTAGGAGCCAGGAACTAGGATCTCAACACAGCAAGATAAGACCCCTTTCTGATTGACCTTACTATTATAACCAACTCTTTTTTTTTTTTTTTTAAGATTTTATTTATTTGACAGAGAGAGACACAGCGAGAGAGGGAACACAAGCAGGGGGAGTGGGAGAGGGAGAAGCAGGCTTCCCGCCGAGCAGGGAGCCCGATGCGGGGCTCAATCCCAGGACCCTGGGATCATGACCTGAGCCGAAGGCAGACGCTTAACGACTGAGCCACCCAGGCACCCCATAACCAACTCTTAATGATCTGCAAAATTAGTGTAGAGATTGCTAGTAGGTACTGTGAAACTTAACAGCAATTTGGCATTGCCAAGACATCCAAGTATATGATCAATAAACTTGTCTTGTTCAACAGGGTATGGACCAAAAATCTATCCATGACAGATTGGAGATATCAAAAAATAGGCACTCCTATTCCACAACCACAAATAGTTTGAGATGCACTAGGCTAGTGGACAGTGAATTCTAGAAGGTATATTGTTGAGGGTCATGCTAGCAGCTATAACAAACCCCACCAATTCCATAGCTCACACAACAGAACTCTATTTCATGCTCACAGATCCTCCCAATGTGGGCATCTCCGGTGGCCCACATACTAAGTCAAGGATCCAGGCTCCTCCCACTTGGTGATTCCACCATCTTCTAAGGACTCAGTATTTTGAATTGAGGCAGAACCTCCACTACCTTCTTAAAATTCTCTACCCAAAAGTGAACCCTTTGCACTCCTGGTGGGAATGGAAATTTTGACAGCCACTATAGAAAACAGTATGAAGATTCCTCAAAAAATTAAAACTAGAACTACCATATGATCCAGCAATCCCATTTCTGGGTACATATCCAAAGGAAATAAAATCAATGAGATATCTGCAACCTGTGATCACTGCAGCATTATTCACAATAGCCAAGATTGGAAACAACCCAAGTGTCCAACAATAGATGAATGAATAAAGAAGATACGAAGACAGTCTGGGAAAAGAGTACAAGCTTTCAGTTATAAGATGAATAATATCTGAGGGTCTAATATATAACATGGTGACTATAGTTAACAACACTGTGTTGTAGTAAGTGCCTGTCCTTAAAACGCAATTGACGCAACTGACGTGACAGACACAGCTGCCCCCTCCCCCAGGGCAAAGGTGGTAAAGCCTCTGGCTTCCATTTCTTCCCTCTCCATTACAAAGGCCGAAACCTCCTCGGCACAGCCAGCTTTGCCCCTGCCCAAATATGCCTGGGCTGGACACGGAGCGCCTCTCAGGGCAGCAAGGGCAGGGGGTACGGCGCTTTCCCTACAAGTCAGAGCAAATACCCGAGACTTCAGAGCTGCAAGGGCTTTTGGCTGGTTTTGACTGTTAACCCTACACTTTGTGAGGCTGACGTGAATGGACGCTGCGTGGCTCGGTTGGTTAAGCGTCTGCCTTTGGCTCAGGTCAGGATCCCAGGGTCCTGCTATCCATCCAGGCCTGTATCAGCCTCCTTGCTCAGCGGGAGCCTGCTTCTCCCTCTGCCTGCCGCTCCCCCTGCTGTGCTCTCTCGCTCTCTCTGACAAATAAATTAAATGTTAAAAAAAAAATGATGCTGATGTGAAAATAAATAAAAGAAACCTTATTTTAAATGGAGTCAGGAAGCCCTAAAGAGAAGGCTGTCACCCACTACCACTTGCCATAAGAAGCAAATATTCATTCCCCAACAGGAAGAAGCTTGCTTTACATATCCCAGCGGGAGGGAGACTCGCTCCTAGCACCCCCAGCAGCCCAGCCAATGAGAACTCAGGGAAACAGCCCTTCCCAGCTTCCCCCTTTCTCTTATAAAAGTAAGCCCTTGTCCCCTGTTCTCAGGACTGGCCTAAGATTCGTCATAGTTTGCTTGTCCTGAATTACAATTCCCCTGCTATTCCTGAATAAACTCATTTTCTGGTAAAATAGGTGGCTTTTTTCTTTTAATGATGACCCAGACTCATGCACCAGAAGAACAGTGAGGTGAACTATTAATTAGGTTGAGGTTCAGCAGCAAGTAATAGAGCAGGGGCAAGGTGGGAAACCACACATGCACTTTCAACAAGGTAGAGGGCATTTCCCTCTCACACAGAAGTGTGGAGTTTGGTGATTAGGACTGGCCTGAAGGCCTCTCAAAATGTCAAGGTAGGGCTCCTTCCATCCATCTGTTCCTGTTCCCTAATCTGGGGCACTCATCCACAAAGCCCAAAATGGCTGCTAAAGCCATCATACGTGCATTCAAGGCAGTGAGATAGAGGAAGGGAAAGTGGATCTGTCTTTTAGGACACTTCCAGGAAGTTACACACACACACACACACACACAAGGCTGCTGTGAACATTCATATACAAGTTTTTGTATGGATATATATGCTTTCATTCCTTTTAGATAAATACCAAGGAGTGGGATGGCTGACTCATATGGTAGATGTATGTTTAGCTTTTATGAAACTGCCGAAGTGTTTTTCCAAAGTGGTTGTACCATTTTACATTCCTATCAGCCAAGTATGAGAGTTCCAAATCTTTGCCAACACTTGGTATGATTACTCTTTTTAATTTTAGCCATAATTAGAATGTAGGTATGTAGTGGTGTCTCTTTGTGATTTTAATATGCATTTCCCTAATGGCTAATGATAGTGAGCACCTTTACCTATTTGATAAAGTTTTTGTTCAAATCTTTTGCCCATTTCTATTGGTTTGTTTTATTATTGAGTTTTGAGAGTTTGTGATCTATTTTGGAATCAAGTCCTTTACCATATTTTCTTTTAATTCTCTTAGCAGTGTCTTTTTAAAAATATTCATTTATTTGCTTATTTGAGAGAGAGGGCACAAATGGGAAGGGCAAAAGGAGAGAGATAGAGAATCTCAAGCAGACCCCGTGCTGAGTGCGGAGCCCAACACTGGGCTCAATCTCATGACTCTGAGATCACAACCTGAGCCAAAAACCAAGAGTTGGACGCTTAATGACTGCACCACCCAGATGCCCCTTAACAATGTCTCTTGAAGAGCAGTTTTAACTTTGTGAGGCCAATTTTGCCTTTTTTTTTTTTTAACACATCATGCTTTTGTTGTTGAATCTCAGAAATCTTTGCTTAACTCGTTTTCTCTTATGTTCTCTTCTAGAAGTTTTATGGTTGTGGTTTTATATTTAATCTAGGATCCATGTTGAGGTCATTTTTAGTTGGCACAACATATGCATCTAAGTGTATTCTTCCGTATATGGATACCCAACTATTCCCAGGACATTTGTTGAAAACACTGGCCTTCTCCACTCTATTGCTTTTGCGCATTTTAAAAACCCCAAATGCCAACATATGTTAAGATCTATCTCTGAGGGCACCTGGGTGGCTCAGTTGGTTAAGCGACTGCCTTCAGCTCAGGTCATGATCCCAGGGTCCTGGGATCGAGTCCCGCATCGGGCTCCCTGCTCTGCAGAGAGCCTGCTTCTCCCTCTCCCACTCCCCCTGCTTGTGTTCCCGCTCTCACTGTGTCTCTCTCTGTCAAATAAATAATAAATAAAATCTTTAAAAAAAAAAAAAAGATCTATCTCTGAACTAAGAATAGGCTGCCCTTTTCCACTGATCTATTTGTCTTTCTTGAAGCTAATCCCACACTGTCTTAATTTCTGCCTTATAACAGGCCTTGAAGTGAAAGGGTATGAGTTCTCCCATCTCTTCCTTTTCAAAGTTGTTTTGACTGTTCCAGTTCTTTTTTATTTCCATCTGAATTTATGGATAAGCCTGGAAATTTCTTTTACAAGAAAAAGCCTGCATTGGGACTGCATGGACTCTATAAGTGAATTCGAGGATTGACATCTTAACAATATTTTGTGTCTTCCAATCTGTGAATGTGGTACCTCTTCCCATTTACTCAAGCCTTCTTTAAAATCTCTTTGCATTTAAAAAAAAAAGGGGGGGGCGCCTGGGTGGCTCAGATGGTTAAGCGTCGGCCTTCAGCTCAGGTCATGATCCCAGGGTCCTGGGATCGAGCCCCACATCAGGCTCCTTGCTCAGCTGAGAGCCTGCTTCTCCCTCTCCCTGCTTCTCTGCCTACTTGTGCTCTTTCTCTATCTCTCTGTCAAATAAATAAATAAAATCTTTTTAAAAAAATAAAAATAAATAAAAGTAAAAATAAAATCTCTTTGCAATGTTTTGTAGTTTCCAATGTACAAATCTTGCATGCCTTTGGTCAGATTTATCCTAAAGTATTTACTATTTTTGACACTATTGTAAATGGCATTTTAAAAACTGTAGTGAAATACACATAATACAAAATTTACCATCCTAAAATCTTTAAAGTTCAGTATTGTAAAGTACATTTCATATTTCAACCAATCTCCAGAAGTCTTTTCATCTTGTAAAACTAAAACTCTATACCCATTAAACATAACTCTCAAGGTACCTGGGTGGCTCAGTCAGTTAAGCGTCTGCCTTCGGCTCAGGTCATGATCCCAGGGTCCTGGGATCGAGCCCCGCATTGGGCTCCCTGCTCAGCGGAGAGCCTACTTCTCCCTCTCTCACTCCCCCTGTTTGTGTTCCCTCTCTTGCTGTGTCTCTCTCTGTCAAATAAATAAATTAAATCTTTAAAAAAAAATAAAATGAAATAAACACAACTCCCCATCCCCTTCCTCCTCCCAGCCCTTGACAACCACCATTCTACTTTCTGTCTCTATGAATTTGACTACTCTAGGATTCCTTATATAAGTGGGATCATATAGTGTCTGTCTTTTTGTGACACTTCTTTTTCTTTTTTTTTTCTTTTTTTTTTTAAAGATTTTATTTATTTGACAGAGAGAGACACAGCGAGAGAGGGAACACAAGCAGGGGGAGTGGGAGAGGGAGAAGCAGGCTCCCCGCAGAGCAGGGAGCCCGATGCGGGACTCGATCCCAGGACTCTGGGATCATGACCTGAGCCGAAGGCAGTCGCTTAACCAACTGAGCCACTCAGGCGCCCCCCCCCTTTTTTTTTTAAAGATTTT
>NW_023270459.1:4352702-4362447 GCF_011800145.1 Mirounga leonina | reverse complement strand
AAGATTTTATTTATTTATTTGACAGAGAGATAGACAGAAGAGCACAAGCAGAGGGAGTGGCAGAGGGAGAGGGAGAAGCAGGCTCTGCACTGAGCAGGGAACCCGATGCGGGACTCGATCCCAGGACCCTGAGATCATGACCTGAGCCGAAGGCAGACGCTTAACCATCTGAGCCACCCAGGCGCCCGACACTTATTTTTCTTAGCATAATGTACACAAGGTCCATCCATGTTATAGTATATATCAGAATTTCCTTCTTTTTTAAGATATCTATCACATTTTTTTTCTTTTTCGAATTTTTACTTAAATTCTAGTTAGTTAACATATAGTGTAATATTGGTTTCAGGAGGAGAATTTAGTGATCTGTCTTACACTGTTGGTAGGAATGCAAACTGGTGCAGCCACTCTGGGAAAGAGTATGGAGATTCCTCAAAAAGTTAAAAACAGAATACCCTAAGACCCAGCAGTTGCACTACTAGGTATTTACCCAAAGGATACAAAAATGCAGATTCAAAGGGGTACATGCACCCCAATGTTTATAACAGCATTATCAACAACAGCCAAACTATGGAAAGAGCCCAAGTGTCCATCAACTTATGAATGGATAAAGAAGATGTGGTATATATATATATACAATGGAATACCACTCAGCCATCAAAAATAATAAAATCTTGCCATTTGCAATGACATGGATGGAGCTAGAGTGTATTATGCTAAGTGAAATAAGTCAGTTGGAGAAAGACAAATACCATATGATTTCACTCACATGTGGAAATTAAGAAACAAAACGGATGAACATATGGGAAGGGGAAAAAAAGAAAGAGGGAAGCAAACCTTAAGAAACTCTATCACATTTTATTTATCCATTCATCCATCAATGGACACTTGGGTTAGTATCACTTTTTGACTATTGTGAATAATGCTGTTGTGAACATGGATGTACAAATACCTCTTACAGACCCTGTTTTCAATTCTTTTGGATATATACCCAAAAGTGGAATTGCTGCTTCGTATGGTAATTCTATTTTTTATTTTTAAGGAACCACCACCTATTTTTCCATAGCAGCTATACCAGTTTGTATTCCCACCAACAGTGCACAGATGTTCCAATTTCTCTGCACTACCTTGTTTACACTTGTCATTTTTTGCTTTTTTTTTTTTAAAGGTTTTATTTATTTATTTGAGACAGAGAGAATGAGAGACAGAGAGCATGAGAGGGAGGAGGGTCAGAGGGAGAAGCAGACTCCCCACCGAGCAGGGAGCCCGATGCGGGACTCGATCCCGGGACTCCAGGATCATGACCTGAGCCGAAGGCAGTCGCTTAACCGACTGAGCCACCCAGGCGCCCTTTTGCTTTTTTTTTAATAGTAGCTATCTTGATGGGTATGAGGTGATATCTCGTTGTGATTTTGATTGTCATTTCCCTAATGATTAGTGATGTCGAGCATCTTTTCATATGCTTACTGGTCATTTGCATACCTTATTTGAAGAAATGTCTATTCAAGTCCTTTGCCCATTTTTAAATCAGGTTATTTTTGTTTTTGTTAAGTACTAGGAGTTCTTTATATATTCTAGATATTAACCCCTTATCAGATATATGATTAGCAAATATCTTCTCCCATTCCATAGGTTGCCTATTCATTCTTTCATGTCCTTTGATGCATAGAACTTTTTCATTTTGATAGAGTCCATTTATTTATTTTTGGTTTTGGTGTCATATCCAAGAAACCACTGACATATCTGATGTCATGAAGTTTTCTCTACGTTTTCTTCTAAGAATTTTATAGTTTTAGGTCTTATTTTTAGGTCTTTGATCCACTTTGAGTTAATTTTGATAGATGGTATAAGGTAAGAGTTGAATATCATTCTTTTACAATGTGGATATCCAGTTTTTCCAGCACCATTTGTTGAAAAGACTCTTGTGCTTACTTTTAGGGTAATTTTCTCTTCTTTTTTTCCAGATATTTAAAGAGGAAGCAGACATCATTAATTTTAGATGGCTTGCTATAGACTGGATGTTTGTATCTCAACAAAATTCACTTAAGCCTCAACCCTAACTTAGAAGTAGAGCCTTTGGGAGGTGATTAGCTAATGAGGGCAGAACCCTCATGTATGGGATTAGTGCCAATATAAAAGAGGCCTGAGAGAAATCCCTTGCCACATCCACCATAAAATTACGCTAAGAAGACTATTGTCTATGAGGAAGGTGGCACTCTCACCAGATACTGAATCTGCCAGTACCTTGATCTTGGACTTCCCCGTCTCTAGAACTGTGAGAAATACATTTCTGTTGTTTATAACCTACCCAGTCTATGGCATTTTGTTATAGCAACCTGAGTGGACTAAGACACTGTTCTTTTCTAAAACAGACATTTATTGTTATAAATTTCCCCTTAACTTCTGCTTTGACAACCTCCCACATATTTTTACATTTTGTGTCTTCACTTATATTCGGTTCAAAATGCTTTTTCATTTTTCTTTTGATTTCTTTTTTGAACTGTAGGAAATTTTAAAATACAAATAGTTTCCAAATATCTGGAGATCTTTCAGCTATATTTCTGTTATGGATTTCTAATTTAATTCCATTTATATCACAGAGAACACTGTATAACTTGAGCTCTTTTAAATTTATTGAGACTTGTTTCATGGTCAAGAAGCCGATCCATTTCAATAATTGTTCTGGGTGCACTTGGAAATAATGTGTAGCCTGCTGTTTGGGGGTAGAATGTTCTATAAATGTCAATTCAGTCAAGTTGGTTGATGGTGTTGTTCAAGTCTTCTGTATCCCTACAGATTTTCTACTTTAGTGTCAAGTGACAAAAATAATACAATCTAGTAATGACTTTTATGTCCTTTATTCAAGGGAAGACAATCCATGGGTTGGGGGAATACAGTGCTTCTCAAGAAGGAGAAAACCCTTCTCAAGTGATTTTAGGCAACAGTGACCTTTATAGAGAAGAAGAAATGTGGAAACAGGGTATGATTGGCTAGGAGGTCTGGGATTTTCATAAAGGCTATCAGGTCCTATTTTCTAAGGGAAGGGATTTGGAAGGCTGTGATTAGTGTATGTTAGTTTTCCTTGACAGTGAGGCATTTCCCATAAGTGCAGGCTGACTTAGGCTTAGATTTTTCTAAAGTTTTTTCCTTTATATATTTTGAAGCTCTGTTATTAGGTGTATAAACACGTAGAACTATTGTGTCCTCTTGATTAGTTGACCCCTTTATTATTAAGAAATAAATTTCTTTTTCCCTGGTATTACTCTTTGGGGTTTTTTTATAAGATTTTTTTATTTTTTATTTTTAAGTAGTCTCTACATCCAACATGGGGCCTGAACTTACCACCCTGAGATCAAGAGTCACATGCTCCACTGACTGAGCCAGCCAGGCACCCCCCCAGTATTACTCTTTGAAATATACTTCATCTGATATTAATATCACTCTAGAATGATATATCTTTTTCCATCCTTTTACTTTCAGCCTCTTTGATAAAATGAGTTTAGCAAGATCACAGTTTGTAATATCAACACACAAAAATCCAATGTGTTTTCTTATGCTAGCAATGAACAATCAGAAATCAAATTCATTTAAATAAATAGATAAAGGGGATTAAGAGTACACTGATCTTGATGAGCACTGAGTAATATATAGAATTGCTGAATCATTACATTGTGCACCTGAAACTAATATAACACTGTATGTTAATTATACTTCTATACAAAATAATAAATAAATAAAAATAAATAAAATAACAGCTATCAAAAATAATAATCATAATACCATTTGCAATAGCTCTCACAAAGCAAGTAATTGGGTGTAAATCTAAATAATTATGTGTATCAGCTGTGTGTTTACACTACAGCTGCTGATGAAGGAAATAAAAGGCCTAAATAAATGGGGAGGCTTCCCATGCTGGTGAAAAGGAGGTTCCACGTCTCTCCCGGAATTGATCTGAAACGTTAATGCAATTCCTATTAAAAGACTTGTAGATCTACACATAGTCAAACAATTCCGAAAAAGACCGACAAAGTTGGAGTACTCATATTACCTGACTTTCAGAATCACTGTAAATCTACATTAAAAGACAGTGTGGGGGGCGCCTGGGTGGCTCAGTTGGTTAAGCGACTGCCTTCGGCTCGGGTCATGATCCTGGAGTCCCTGGATCGAGTCCCGCATCGGGCTCCCTGCTCGGCAGGGAGTCTGCTTCTCCCTCTGACCCTCCTCCCTCTCATGCTCTCTGTCTCTCATTCTCTCTCTCAAATAAATAAATAAAATCTTAAAAAAAAAAAAAAAGACAGTGTGGTATTTGCTAAGGGACAGACACATTGATCAACAGAACAGAATAAACGGCGCAGAAAGAGACCTATACAGATACGGCCAATTTATTTTCAAAAGAAGGTCAATGCAATTTATCATAGAAAGAATAGGGTGTTGTTTTGTTTGTTTAAGATTTTTTTTTTAATGTATTTATTTGAGAGAGAAAGAGTAAGAGAAAAAAACAACGTGGGGCCGGGGGGGGGGGCGGGGGGGGCACTGAGGGAGAGGGAGAGCTGAGCCCCAGCTCCTGAGGCAGGGCTTTATCCCAGGACCCTGAGATCATGACCTGAGCCAACCAGGCGCCCCAGAGTTGTTTTTTGTTTGTTTGTTTGTTTAAGATTTATTTATTTATTTGAGAGAGAGCGTGCAGAGCAGGGATGGGGAGAGGGAGAGGGAAACTCAAGCTGACTCTGAGCTAGAGTCCCACTGGGGGGCTCCATCTCACCACGCTGAGATCACCACCTTAGCTGAAACCAAGAGTCCCACACCAACCCACTGAGCCACCCAGGCGCCCCTAGGGTTTTTTAATGGTGTTAATTAATTGAAAAAAACAAATGAAAATCATCATCATCATCTCATCTAAAATCTCACCTCCAGTCACCTGGGTGGCTCAGTCGGTTAAGCATCAGACTCTTGGTTTCGGCTCAGGTCATGACAGTTATGTGATCTAGCCCCAGGTCAGGCTCTGTGCTCAGTGCAGAGTCAGCTTCAGATTTTTTCTGCCCCTCCCTCTCGCTTGCTCTCTCTCTCTCTCTCAAGTAAATAAAATCTTAAAAAGAAAAAAAAAAGAAAACCTCACCTCTTATGCAATAATGAACTCAATATGGATTACAGATTTAAGTGTAAAATGTAAATCTATCACACGTTTGGAAGAAAACATAGGAGAAAATCTTCCTGACACTGGATTAAGCAGAGAGAAATTCTTAGACATGACAACAAAAGCACGTCCATAAAAGAAAAAAAAATTAATTTGGGTTTAATGCAAATTTAAAACTTTGCTCTGCATATGACACTGTTAAAAAATTAAAAAGATAAGCTACAGACCCAGAGAAAACACTTGCGAATCACATATCTGAGAAAAGACTTGTATCCAAAACATATAAACCACCTTCGAAACTAATAAAAAAACAACTCCTGGAATTGACCAATCACCTGACAGAGTAGGAAGAGCTTGAACTCCTTCAGACCAATCAGCAGCCATGTGAGTATTGGATTCCCCCACCCTATTACATGCAACTTCAACCAGCCAATAGTAATAGAAAGACAGGATAGGAGGCGGGGCCTGCATGGTCTCTACGGTAACCCCTAGTTGGTTGGAATGAGGGAGAGGCTCCTTGTACCCAGACCCAGATGCCGTAATGGGAGTGTTTGAAGGGGCAGGGAGGGAATTTATGGGGGGATAGGGTGGGCGGAAGAGAGCGTGAGTAGCGGCTGAATGAGGGGGCAAGAAGGGTCTCAGGAGGAGGCAGAGAGGGTGTTACAAGAAGAACTATTTAGAGGGAACACGGGTTTAGGAGAACGGGGAGGCTGCTGTGAGTGGAGGAAAGAGGGGTTCAGAGGGTCAGGACTCTGGTTTCAGAGGTAGCGAGAAGGCGGTAGAGGGAGAAAGAGCAGGCCTTTATAAGGGGACAGAGAAGAGGCTACAAGGGGACATGGAGAGGACTTAGAATTTAGAGTTGGTCAAAGAAGGTCTTAGAGGAGCCAACAGAGAGGCCATGGGTGGGGAGAAAGGGAAGGGAGAAGTTTATGGGGGAACAGTAAGGCTCATAACAGACCATGACAGGTTCATGGGGAGAAAGTGAGGAATATTACAAATGAGATCAGGAGAGAGGTATTGTAGACATACACAGTTTCATAGGGTGAGAGCTTTACGAGGGAACAAGGTTTTATAGATGGAAAGCGAGAGTGTTCAAGTGTTGAGTAGGGTCTTCTTAGTAGGTGTTTTATAGGGGCAAAAAGGCTGCTTTCGGGGACCATGAGGGTGTTATAGGAACCAAGTGCGATAGTGGCTCAGTTGTGGTTCCAGGGAGGCCAGTGAGAGTCATTAGAGTCAGCAAGGGCTTTTGAAGGGGCGGTGTTAGGGGCCAAGGGAGACATGCTGTAGGGACCTGCAAGGCAGTTCTAGAAGACAAGGAGGAGGTTATAGGAGACAGGGAAAGGGTTACTAGGAACAGGCAGGGATTATAGAGCATAGGGGTGGAGGGGGCTGGGAGATCCAGGGTAAAAGGGGTATTAAAGGGAATAATGAGAGGTTAGAGGGGACATGGTAGGAATTAGGGGAAGTCAGTAGGGGTTTTAAAGGAGGTCAACAAAGAATTTATAGGGGCCAAGTTATCATGAAAATGAGTCAGAGGGGACAGCACAGTCCAAAAGCCATACTGAGCCATGACCCACTCCCTGCCCACAGGCATTTGAAATTTTGCAGGACAAGCCCCCCAAAGACCACATGTGCCTGTCGATTTGCGCCTTCCTCCTGTGTTTTCCCATAGGCATTGTAGCCCTGATCTTCTCTGTTCAGGTGGGAATCTGCGTCATGCCAATCCTCTCCTCCTCTACTCCCTTTTCATCCTGGCCTTGACCTTGGCTCAAATTCTTTCTTTTGTCCCTCCCATGGGTTCAAGTCCCTGCCCTGTGTCCTTACAGTTCTATAGCTCACCCATTACAATAACCCACTGAAGCCCAACTATTCCTGTCCTGCCTCTCCCCTCTAATCAGACAAGGCACAGCAACAGATGGAATAACCGAGCCTTGGCAGCCGAGACCTCCCACCAAGTCTATTACATTGCAGTCTTGGGGATTGTTTTGGGAAGCCTCGTCACACTCACCGTCTTGATTTTCCTCATGATGGACTTACTTGCTCGTTAACCTTTTCAGCAAACTACCAAATATATACAACAGTGTTACTTACTTTGACTCTAAGTATCCATTTGGGCCAAATGGGACACCTTTTCTACATGTCTGGACTGCTAAATGTTGACAGCCTGAGCCAGCATCTTGAGGTAGTTGATGGGGCAAAAAAGGGGTCAGTTGGGCAGTCCACTGGCCCAGAGTTCAAGATCAACCCTGGGACCCTGCCAGGAGATAGGGCTGTGGAGCTAGGGTAGGGCACTGTTTCCTCAGGACAGTCTCCCCTCCTGTTCACATCATGCATTCATGCCATAAATCTATTCATACCAAGGGCCTTGGCTATGCTATGATGCTGGGGATATAGCAGTTACCACTTCAGATTCAACCACACCCCCCTCAGGACTTATAAACTAGGTGAATACAGACATATCACCAGGCAGTGACAGTCCAGTGTGGTCTAATCTCTAGTAGGGGAAACTTAGAGAGGAGGGTTGTAAGAGGCCAGACCTTAGCTTGGTTACTTACAGTCTACCAGAAAGCCAGGGAGTCAAGCAGCTGTCAGTGAACTGATAGGAATTCAGGTCAAGTTACAATTGTAGAGAACTTCTATAACAGGTATGGTTGCCTCTTCTCCCCCTCACCACCAAAGTTTGTCATTTATTCATTATTCAACACAGAATTTCTGAGCACATACAATGTACCAGGCACTGTACTAGGAGCTAGAAACTCAACAGAGCAAGATAAGCACAACTCCTTTCTGAAGGAGCTTACATTCTACTGGGAAGAATACCATAAACAAATAGACCTCTAAATAAACAAGATAATTACAGGGAGTGGTAAATGATAAGGAGAGAAATAAAACAGGGTAATATTTTATTTATAAATAAGCTAAAGTAGTACCACTACTGGTCCACTATTGTTAATGGTCTGCAACAAGAGAAGTGCAGAATTACCAATAAGCACTTCAAAACTTACAGAAATTTGACATGGCCATGACATCCAAGAATATAATCCATAGACTTGTTGTGTTGGACAGGATACAGACCAAAAGAATCAGTACATGACAGATTGGAGATATCAAAAAATGAGTCCTACTCCACAACCACAAATAGTTTGAGGTACACTGAGCTAGTGGACAATGAGGTCTAGAAGTATATTGTTTAGAGTCATGCTAGTGGCTGTAACGAATAAACCCCACCATTTCAGTAGTACACAAAATTGTTTATTTCACATTCACAGAACCTCCCAAAGTGGGCATTTCTGGTTGCCCACGTATTAAGTTAGGGATCCAGGCTCCTTCCACTTGGTGATTCCATCTCCTAAAATGCTCAGAGTCCTTTGAAGGACTCCAGAAGATAAGAGACTGGAGAACCCCCACTTGCTTCCTAAAATCCTCAGCCCAAAAGTGAATCCTTATACACCCTTGGATGGGAATGTAAATTGGTACAGCCACTATGAAATATAATATGGGCGTTCCTCAAAAAATTAAAAGTAGAACTACCACATGGTCTAGCAATCCTGCTTCTGGGAATATATCCAAAGGGGAAAAAAATTACTGTCTCAGAGACATCAGTATTCTCATAATTACAGCAGCATTATTCACAGTACCCAAATACAGAAACAACCCAAGGGTGCACCAATGGATGAAGGGATAGAGAGGATTTGGTGTATATATGTATATAAAGAGATATTATGAAACAATGAGAAACATGAAATCCTGCCATTTGCAACAACACAAATAGACCTTGAGGCCATTACGCTAACGAGATAAGTCAGATAAAGAAAAATATTGTGTGGTATCACTTATACATGCAATCTAAAAAAGCCAAACTCACAGAAACAGAAAGTAGAATGATGGTTGCCAGGGGCTGGGGGAAACAGGGACAGGCTGTTAAAGGGATACACTCAGTTATAAGATGAGTAAGATCTTAGGATCTAATGTATAACATGGTGACTATGGTGAATAATACTGTATCATATACTTAAAATAAGCTAAGAGAGTATATCTTCCATGTTCTCACCAAAAAAGGAAAAAAAGGTAACTATGTGAGGTAATGGATGTATTAATTAACTTGATTGTGGTAATAATTTCACAATGTATATGTTTATCAAATAACCATGTCGTACATTTTAAATAGCTTACATTTTTTTGTCAATTATACCTCAGTAAGCCAGGGGGAATTTTTTTTTAAATAAAGCTTTGGCCCTAAGTGACACACATCTCTTACTCTCAGTCCACTGGACAGAACTAGTTTCATGGCCTCAACTGGTTGCAGGGGCCTCTGGAAAATGTAGTCTCAGACTGGGTAGTCTATAGACACCTAGCTGGCTTTGCCACAGAAAGCCTTTCTAAGGGGCGCCTGGGTGGCTCCGTCTGAGTCTCTGCCTTCAGCTTGGGTCATGATCCCAGGGCCCTGGGATCGAGCCCCATATCGGGCTCCCTGCTCAGTGGGGAGTCTGCTTCTCCCTCTGCCTGCCGCTCTCTCTCAATAAATAAATCTTAAAAAAAAAAAGAAAGAAAGAAAGAAAGAAAGAAGGAAAGAAAGAAAGAAAGAAAGAAAGAAAGAAAGAAAGAAAGAAAGAA
>NW_023270459.1:4229422-4352692 GCF_011800145.1 Mirounga leonina | reverse complement strand
AAAGAAAGAAAGAAAGAAAGAAAGAAAGAAAGAAAGAAAGAAAGAAAAGAAAAAGAAAGCCTTTCTAAGATGTTCTTTGAGCTGAGACATGGAAGCCCAAGTATGAGAGCTGCTCATGGAATGAGGTTGGAGATTCAAAGAACAAAAAGGAGGCCAATGTGGCAGTGAGTAATGTCACACATCTCCCACTCTCCAAAGCAGGTGGGGTTCTCTCCTCCTCCCTATAAGAACTCTTATAGGTGCTTTCCAGCTCTCCTGAAGAGGAAATGCAACACGTGTTCTTTACCTTCCATCTGACAAAGATCTGCTCACAGGAATCTTTTGTAGACATCTTTTGCAGGCTGTCTATCTTTAGGACTTCCAACCCCCTCTATGCCTGGCTCTGCACTGGGTGATGCTGGGGACACAACAGTGACCAACATAGATCCCATCACTGTCCTCAGGACATCTGCAGTCCAGTGGAGAAGACAGGCTCACACCAGATGGGACTGTGAGTTGTTCTTTCACTTATTCTTTCCTTCAGCAAAGTTTTATTGTGCATCTCCTGCATTGCCATTCTGGTGGTGTGTGAAAGATGATAAGCTTAAGTAAGAAAAATATTAAGAGTACTGTGGGGAAAAAAGTAAAGCACGGCAAGGGTGATCAGAAGTATTGGAGATGGGTGAGGGGCTATAGTTTTAAATAGATAGGCAGGTAATGCCCCAATTAGGATCTGACTTTTTAGCAAAGGCTTGCAGGACTTAAGAGAGGAAACCAGACACGTATCTGGGGTGAAAGTCTCAGGCAGATGGAACCGCTAGTGCAAAGGCCTCAAGCGAGGAGCCCATCCGATATTTCTGAGCTATTTTAAGGAGGTCAGAATAGCTGAAGTGAAGTAAGGTAGGGACCAGTTAGAGATGAAATCAGGGAGGTAACATAGGCAAGATCAAAGCGAGTGTACTTTACTCCGAGTGACATGAACAGACATTGAACAGATAAGTGACATGTGCTGACTCAGGTGTTAATAGGCTCCCTAGGACCCTGGAGGGGAGCAGACTATGGTGAACAGGTGACAGCAGGGAGACTCCTGTGATTTTCCAGATGGGAGGTGATGAGTGGGGAAGAAGGGAAAAGCCTTGATGAATTTTAAAGGTAAACAGGAATTGCTGATGCATGATATAGGTGTAAGAAAAAGAGGGAATTTTGGCCTCAGGAGCTGGAATCACAGAGCTGCCCTTGTGTGATCTGGGGAAGTGGGAGAGAAACAAGTCTGGGGAGGTATAGTGTAGTGGCCATTCTGTTTGGGAGTCACGTTCTGGCTACAGGCTGGTTCAGAGTGGGCATGTGACCCTGTCTGAGCAAATGAGACTTGGAAAAATGGTTTCTGGAGCTTTGTAAAAAGAAGCAGCCCCCCCTCTTCCATGTCACCCTCTAAAACCACATCTTTCTCCCCTTCAAATGGTGCAGGGTAAGTCATTCTACAACCAGGCAGAAGAGCCTGGAACTGCTAGGATGAAAGAGGAGCCAAAAAAGAAGCAAGTGCTGGGAAGGGGAGCCAGAAACTGGGTCCCCAGTGACATCACCACCATCATCACCATCATCCCCATCACAATAGTCACTGAGCATTCAACTGTGTGCAGGCACTGCTCAAGGAGCTTATGCATATTGTCTCATTTAGACCCCACAACAACACGAAAAACAGGTATTATTTTTGTCAATTCATAAATGAGGAAACTGAGACTGCAGAGATTGAGAGACTTGCCCTAGATCGTTTAGCCTGAATGATGGAATGAGGATTCAAACCCAATGAGCCAGGCTGCAGAGCCTTTGCTCATAATAAAATTGCCTTCCAGTGTTTGAGCTGCTGGATCAGACCTCACCTGAATCAGAAGAAACCAGGACACTTTCCAAATCACATGAGCCAAGATTATTTCTTGTCTGGGAGGAAAAACACTACCTTGGGTTTTTGGGATTTGTCATCATCAACTGGGCTCAGCCGTGAGAATCCAGAGAAGTTAATCCAACCAACCTGGGTGGGTGGGGGGCAGTCAGAGAAGGCTTGCATAGGAGGGCACATCTGAGATAAGACCTAAAAAATGAGGAGGAGGTAGCCATTGAAGATAATGAAGAAGGGTTATGGAGGTAGAGGGCACAGCAGGAAGACAATCCCAGAGGTGGGAGGGAGGGAGCCTTGACAGGTAATGTCCCAATGAGAACACTGCTTTCCTCTCTGGAAAGGGCTTGGCCTATGGATAAGTGTCTTCCACTCAGCCTGATCATCTCTCCCACCAGCCCCTGCTAAGCCTCAACTCTGTCATCACCTGCCCCAGTTCCCTGCCCTGGCCTGTCTCCTCCTCTGATTCACCACCCACAGGACACCTAGAATGTTCCCCCCACTTTTTTTTAACTTTTAATTTCTTAATTTCGATAATGGTTTCAAATCTACAGACTGTGCGAAACAAGTCTAACAGAACCCCACGTGCCACCCACATTTCACAGATGTAGACATTTTCCTATACTTGCACCTGTCAGCGGGTAGTCCGGTTCTCCCTCTCCCTCTGCCCCTGCTTGTGTCCCCTCTCTTGCTGTGTCTCTCTCTGAAAAAGAAATAAAATGTTGTAGGTGCAAATTAAACCCTTCCCCCCTTCTCTGTTCCCTCTTCCCTCCATCCCGGAAAGAAACCACCAAACTCATGTTACTGTATATCAATCCTGTGTGTATTTCATACTTTTACTCAGTATGTGTGGACATACTTGGTACAGAGTTCTTGCTTTGGGTGTTTCAGTAACCTTAGTGACTTCTGCCGAATCTTTCCAGCTCTTCACTTTCTAAGACTCAACTTCTGGGTCTCTCAGCTGGCCCAGTTGATGTTTCAGTTGACACCGTCATAAAAAAGCCAACTGTTATGAGGAAATTAGAGACAGGATGGTCTAAAATGTGCCAGATATTCATCACAAATTTTAAAACTCTATATCCAAGAAGCCAATGATAAGAATCCATCTCTGGGTATTAATGGTAATAAAGGTTTTATCCCCCAAAGTAATGTCCTGTAGATGGCACTTAAGCTTTAATATGCATACAAATCCCTGACAGATTTGGTCAAAATGCATGTTTTGATTCAGTAAGTCCAGGAGTGGAGGGGCAAGGGATTCTGCATTTCTAACAAGCCCCTGGAGGATTCTGGTCCTTGAACACCTTATAAGCAGCAAATTACAGGCATTAATGTGGGAGCTTGAAGCTTGTCAAATAGGGATCAGGAGCAGAACACGGGTTAACTATCTCAGTTTGGGGATGATAATCATTTTGTCATTTGTATATTGAACAGACTGAACAGGGTGGGGGGTACAAATATGACTTCCACTTCTCTCTGTGAGTAAGATGCCAATCTCACATTTTTGCATCAACCTTTTGGGGAATGGAGAAGAAAACATCCTCTTCTATGTAGGAGAGGAAGAGGAGAGTCACTCCAACTTCCTCCATGAACAGCAGCTTGAGGGTAACAATAACTCCACAGACACCAAGAGTCCCTGGTTACAGAGTGGATCAGGGTTCCATCTGAGAGGCTGAACCACTAGGGGAGATGATAGATAGATAGATAGATAGATAGATAGATAGATAGATGATAGATAGATAGATAGATAGATAGATAGATAGATAGATAGATGATAGATAGATAGAGAGATAAACAGATGAACTGGGATTTAACCTTATGCAGTTGCAGTTATGAAGCAGTTCCCAACATTGTGGTCTCGGTGTCTGATGCTGGCACTCGAAGTGCACAGGGCAGGCAGTTAGGAAGGAAGACAGATGTAAAGTGGGGCGAAGCTAGGACAAGCTGGTACAAGCTGGCCTCTGCCCTTGGTGGTAAGAGCATCCATGGGAGAAGCTGGCATCCTTCATCATGGAGCCAAAGACACACCCAGCCCAGGAGTTGGAGCAGTTGAGAAGAAGCCGCAGGAAAAGGTGAAACAATTGCTGGCCCGCTGCTGCCCCTGCCCTATGCAAACCTGATGAGCTAGCAGCCAGCCGGCGACAACCTGTGTGATCTACAAAATGGCAGTTGTTTCGCTTCTGCCTCCAAATCCTGCCCAAGAATCTCTATTGGTGCATCCTAACTGAAAGCATATGGAGAAGGTAATTCTAAGATACAGTTCATTCAGCCTGCTCAAGCTGATACATTACAAAGCCACAGCACAGAGACTGGAGGAGAGTGGTGAGAAGATCTGTCAGTGGCTGCTGGGGAGAGCAGAGGCACCTTGAATGCATGTGTCTAATAACCTCTGCGTGGCTTTTATTTATTTATTTTTAGAGTTGGAGGGGCAACTGATAGTAGCCATCTCTTATTTGGCTTTAGTCTTTCTTCCAAAACATACAGAATCCTTTTTTTTTTTTTTTTAAGATTTTATTTATTTATTTGACAGAGAAAGACACGGCGAGAGAGGGAACACAAGCAGGGGGAGTGGGAGAGGGAGAAGCAGGCTTCACGCAGAACAGGGAGCCCGATGTGGAGCTCGATCCCAGGACCCTGGGACCACGACCTGAGCCGAAGGCAGACGCTTAATGACTGAGCAACCCAGGCGCCCCGAGAATCCTTTTATGTTATAGCTTCATTCAAGGTGCATCTGATTAGTTGTCATTAGGTTATGGTTATAGATGTTTCATTAAATAATATTCCAACTTTCAACCATTATTTTTTTAATAGACTTTATTTTTCATGAACAGCTTAATGCTTACAGCAAGTTAAACAAAAAGTAAAGAAAATTCCCATATACTTCCTTTCCCTCCACACACATTTTCCCCTATTATTACCACCTTGCAGGAGTATGGTACCTTTGTTACAACTGATGACCAACAGTGAAACATTACTATCTAGAATCCATACTTTACATTAAGGCTCACTCTGTGTTGTACAGTTCTCTGGCTTTTTACAAATGCATAATGTGATGTAGCCACCATTACAGTATCATACAAAATAGTTTCACCTTTCCTTCCCTACCCCCCACCTCATGATCCTCTGGCAACCACTGATCTTTTTACTGGTCTCTATAGTTTGGCCTTTTCTAGAATGCTATATATTTGTGATCATAGAGTCTATTGCCTTTTCAGATTGTCTTCCAAAGCGGCTGTATCATTTTGCATTCCCACCAGCAATGAAGGAGAGTTCTTGTTGTTCCACAGCCTCAACAGCATTTGGTGTCATTTTTTGGATTTTGGACATTCTAATAGGTGTGTTGAGGCATACCATTGTTGTTTGAATTTGCAATTCCTTAATGACATGATGGTTAGCAACTTTTCATGCTTATTTGCCATCTGTACATCTTCTTCAGTGAGATATCTGTTCATAAGTTTTGTCCATTTTTAAGTAGATTCTTTGTTTTCTTATGGTTGGGTTTTAAGAGTTCTTTGTATATTTTACATACAAGTCCATCATCAGGTATGTGTTTTGCAAATATTTCTGCCAGTCTGTGATTTGTCTTTTCATTCTCTTAACAGCCAGTACTTTTTAAAGCCCCTTGAAAGGCTCAAAGACCAATGGCAGACATGCTGTCTAATTGATTTTGTTTTTTAATAGCAAAACACCCACAAAAGGCAGAAGGATAGCAATGTTTGAGCAAAATGGCACCTTTTGAGAATTAGGCGCTGTGGAGTAGCAGCTGCTCTTTCTTCCAGGAAACCCACCTGGATTACATCAGCCCTTGGCACCCTCTTCTGCTTCTCAGCCCTTATGAAACACTTGAAGCTGGACTCAGCTTCTCCCCCAAATTTGGTATCTTAATGGTGATCCCATGGTCGCTTTGTCCCTGGGCCAGAGACTGAGCCAACCCTTGGATGTCCCTTTGACTCCTCACACCCACAGGGCCCCACATTGTTATCAGCATCTCCCCCCAAATTGTCCCTTCTCTCACATCCGCATTTCAAGGTCTGCTCCACCTAATCCCCAGCCCAGAGCCCTGGACCTCAGGCTGGATGCCCCGCCCTCTACAGCCAATCAATCTCCTGACCCACTTGTCTCCTCCCAGCTCCACAGCCCTATATGGGCCACCATTGCCCTCGACCCCCGTACCTCATCCTGCTCCATCCCCCTCCCTCAGTCCCCAGCTTTATTCTCACCCCACCACCTCTCCCCTCATGTGCTTTTTGAATAACTACTTAGAGAGTCAGGCTTTGGACTAGACACTGAGGACAGCGTGGTGACCTAGGCAAGTACGTTCAGTGAAATGTCCCTGAATGTTGCCATTTCTCAGGGCCCTGTCTGAGGCTCTCCAGAACTCCTGGCCCAGTATCCAGTGCTTTCTGGGGCAGCCCACAGACCCCTCACATTCCGTGTGTCCCAAACTGCCCCGGCCCCGCTCCTGCTGCTTATTTTCTACCATCCCTACCTGATGATGGTGATGTGTCTAAGTCCCCCACTGAACCTGAGCTCCGTAGCATGGAGACTGGGGCTGTCTCGTCCACCGCTGTGTCCCCGGGGCAGGGTCGGCTCACGAATGTTATGGAATAGTAAAGACGAACGAATACCTGGAAGAATGCATGACGGGGAGATATCAGGGTCATGCTATCGCCCCCTATTCCTCACTCAGACCTGAAACACCCTGTTTCTGAAATCAAAGAGCACCTGGCCTCCTAGGATGAAAGTCCCATTTTGTCAAGAACATCAAGGAAGGCATTTGGGACCTTCTGCCTCTTAGGGGACACTTGGTGGTGAGCGGGAGGACGAGGAAAGCGAACGGGCCTCACCGTTTCTCCACACGCCTTTCATCTTCACTCAAAGCGACCCACCCTCGTCAGAGCGAGAGACACCGGACCGCTCAGCCGCGCTGAGGAGCCGCGAGGCCCCAGTCCGCCTGGCAACCGATGGCGTCACTGCCGGCGCGCTCGTGACGTCAGAGGCGGGCGCCACACTTGAAGAGGGTGCGGGAAGACGCTCCGAGTTCTCATGGAGTTAATGCAGGAAGCGCGGGAACTGGGTTGCTGGGCGACGGAAGAGATGGGGGCGCCGGTCGCAGCCCGAGCCCCGGAGTCGACGCTGCGCAGGTGAGGGACGCTCTAAGTGTGAGCACTCCCAACCCTGGAGATAGTCTCTGGGGGTGAGATCACTGAAGACCCGCCTTCCTCTGCCTCAGGGAGAATGACCATTAAGGGCGGCCCCCCCACACACCCAGTAGTATGTCCAGGAGGAGGATCCGGGGTTGAGTGAAGACCCCCCTGGGCGGTGACCCCCACACTCCCACCCCCTACCCCGTGAGACCGCCCAGAGTGAGGGCCGGCCGAGGCACCAGTGAGGATCCTCTGAGAGTTAACGAAGCCCGCTTCCTGTGTGGAAGTAAGATCTTTGGAGTGAGACTGTCTCTGCGACACCCTACCACCCCCACCCACCCTAACCAGTGCAGAGACTCGAGTCACCAAAGACCACCCCATTGGAGGTTGAATCTATAGGAGTGATGACCCCCATCTGGTAATGAGAGCACTTCCTGGCAGTATACTCCCCACCCCCTCCTCTGGAAGTGACTAGAGATAGCCCTCTCCCAGGAGAAAGGAATCGCCCTACCAGGGAATGAGAATTTCCCTACACCCAGTGAGAAGCCCACAGTTCAGTGACCGAGAACTCCCCAGGAGGGAATATCTCACCCCAGAAAGTATGGACCCTCTTTCCCCCCAGAAGTGAGAATTCCCTGGTAAAGACTTTACCCACCACAACCACCCTTCGAATAAGGATGATCCACCACCCTGTGTGATACCCAAGGCATACCTTTACACACTCTCCCCACAGACTGTGTCTGGGCCAGGGGGCCGACATCTGGGCCTATGTTTTGCGGCATGTGCACAGCCAGAGGTGAGCCTGGCCACATGAGGGAGGCTGTGACAGGGGAGGGGACACAGGCAAGCCCCACAGTAACACCTCTTCCTTCTGCCTCTCCACTGTAGGAGTGTCAAGAAGATCCGGGGAAACCTACTCTGGTAACTGGTTCTAAAAGCTCTTCCTTCCTATTTACCCTAGTCCCATCCAGCTGTGTTTTCACCCACAGCCTCACACCTCCTGTCATCCCCCTGGAAGTCCCTGTCATCCCCTAACTCTGACAGTCCCTGTCATCCCCTGTCATTTCCTCAGGTATGGCCACCAGGACAGTCGAGAGGTGAGAAGCATGTCTTACAATATTTTCTTTTTTTTTTTTAAAGATTTTATTTATTTATTTGAGACAGAGAGAATGAGAGAAAGAGAGCACATGAGAGGGGGGAGGGTCAGAGGGAGAAGCAGACTCCCTGCCGAGCAGGGAGCCCGATGCGGGACTCGATCCAGGGACTGCAGGATCATGACCTGAGCCGAAAGCAGTCGCTTAACCAACTGAGCCACCCAGGCGCCCCTACAATATTTTCTTTCATCCAAAAAGAGGACTTGTAGATTTCTGCTCTAGGCCCAGCCTTGTGCTATGGGATGCTGGGGACACTGGGTCACAAGACAGCCCTGATCCCCACACTCACAGGGCTTACAGTCCAGGGGAGACAGGCATGAGCTGGGTGTTGAGGGGACATGGATATGAGGCATCCAACCTGATGAGGGGAGATGGGAGAAGGGACTGGTTTGGGAGATATACTGAAGCCATTGTAGGACCTATTATATGCAAGGGGCCCTGGTGACATCTAGGGGGAGGCTTCCAGAAGACCTTGGGACCCCTAGATGTGGGGCTCAGTGGGGAGGTGAGAACTGGGGCAGAGGTGTAGTGTCATCAGTCAGAGACAGGAAACAATTTAGGAGGATAGGGGAGGCAATCCCAGGAGGAAGGAGGAGGCCAGATGGTACCCTAGTGTTCTTCTAGGCCTAGAGAATCAGACACAGAAACTGCTTACGATAAACCCTCTGTCACCTACCTGTGCAGGCAAGGAGATCAGTGCTCCACAAAGAGCAGTCAGGCCAGGCCAGGCCAAGACCCAGCCAGGCCATGCATCTGACTCTGTACCTGATCTCGCCAGGCCCGTCGGAAGCTGGAGCTGGAAGCCACTGTTGCTCGCCTGCGGGCAGAGATCCAGGAGTTAGACCAGAGCCTGGAGCTGATGGAGCAAGAGACCGAGGCTCAGGGTGACCTATGGGGCTGGGAAGATGAGCAACAGAGTGGGGGTAGGGGAACAGCTGATAGCCACATGTTTCTCCTCCAGACATGGCCCTGGAGCAAGCCCTTCAGAGCATTCAAGACACCCAGCGTCGTGCTCTCCTCCTCCGGGCCCAAGCTGGGGCCATGCAAAGACAGCAGCGTGGGCTGCAAGATCCCATGCAGCAGCTGCAGAATCAGCTGAGACGTCTGCAGGACATAGAGAGGTGGGCCTCAGGTGCCCAGGGACCAGCCTTCACCAGGCGGGGCAGGCAGACATTTTCCTTAGAGACCTCAGTGCTCCACCCTGACCCTTCTTGGGTTCCAAAATTCTGAGCTCCACTCCTTAGGATTTAAGGTCCGTGAGGTCAGAAAGTTTTCTTATCTCAGCCACTTATATTTCCAGTGCTTAGAATGTTGCCAACTGTATATCTAGGGAATGTGCTGGGGAAAGAACAGTAAATAAGGGACAAGTCCCTGCCCTCCTGGAGCTTACACTCTGATGCAGAGGAGCCAGATGATAAACTAGTATAATTGCAGGGAGAGATAAGTGCTATGATAAAAAGGTGATATGATAGTAACGGCGAAAGAGATGCTACTCCAGGGAGGGTGGTCAGAGAAGGCATCTCTGAGGAGGTAACATTTGAGTTGGGGGAGGAATCTCCATGGAGAGGGACAGCAAGAGCCGAGGTGCCGAGTTTGGCATATGGGAAGAACAGCCAGGAGGCCAGTTTAGCTTTAGTTACACAGGCAAAAGGGAGGGCACGAGGAGGTGACGTCAGAGAGGTGGACAGAGTGCCATGGAGGCATCAGATTTTTACTCAAAGGCTGGGTTCATGCCTTAGCCTGGCCACTTACAGCTCTGTGACCTTGGGCAAACTACTTGGCCTCTTTGTGCCTCAGTGCATAAGCTCTATGGAATGGGGATAATATTAAACCTACTTTATAGGGTAGGTATGATAATTGAGTTAAATCATGCAGAGTGCTTAGAAGATACCTAATACCAATTGTTACTATTCTGAGTGTGATGGGAAAACATCACATTGTTTTCGAGGGTTTTAGGCAGCAAGGTGACATGATCTGTCTGAGGTTTTAACAGGATCATTGACTACTAGATGGAAAACAGACTGCAGGGGGCAAAGAGCAGAGGCCAGTGAGGAAGCTAATACAGCCAGGAAATGTCAGTGGCCTGATTTTAGAGGTGGCCCCTGAGATCCAGGCTCAGTGACTAGCCTTACAGCAGGAGGAGACACAGACATCTGTTCTAGCTCCCTTTTCCCGGGGACTCCCGCCCCAACTCTGTTTCTCTCTCCAGGAAGGCCAAAGTAGATATAACCTTTGGACCCTTGACATCAGCAGCCCTGGGCCTGGAGCCTGTGGTCCTGGTAAGAGTCCTGGGCTGTGGGGAAAGGAGTGGGGAGTCAGGTCAGGTGGACCCGTGGGTTCCCCTCATGCCCCATCCTCTTCTTCCCAGGGTGATGTCCGAACAGCCTACACCCTCCGGACCCAGTTCTTGCAGAAACTCCTAATTCCTCAGTCCAAGGGAGGCAGCATCCCGTGAGTGTCATCCAGGCTCCATAGACCCTGCCAAGAACCTGGGCTTTGAGTGGGGAGTTACTTTCTGTTAATTCCTCAGACACTCAGCCTCTGGACTATGTCAGCCCCAGGCCTTGCCCTGACAGGGCTCCCAGGCTAGGACAAGGAAGAGACAAATCTATCACAGACAGTGGCAACCCGGGTGGTTAGGGCTGTTGGGGGTGGGGAAGTCTGAGAGACTCCAGGTACCCAGAGGAGACACCTTCCTCACCTAAGCAGTCAGGGAGGACAGGTTCTCCGGTGAGGAGGCTTAGCCAGGGTGAAAGGTTAAGACAGTATTCTAGACAAAGAGCACATGTGAAAGGCCCTAAGGCCAGCTAGTTGGTGTAAGCGGGGAACTGAAGTCTAACAGGCATAGATAGACTTGGTTTCCTCATCCTTAAAATGGGGGCAGTGATAGCCCCCCACCTTATAGGGTAGTGGTGATCAGTAGAGGGAGAGTTGATGTGTCTTGTAATATTCTCTGTCCCCTTCCCCAACCCCACAGAACCCCTCAAGATGACTACTTTGGAGCTTCCTACCGGCAGTGGCTTAGCTCAGTGGAGGTGAGGGGGACCACACCTTCTGCCCCATGAGCAAAACTCAGGGTGCCAGGACCTAACTCTTGATCCCTACCTCATCACCATGGATCCCAGCTCAGAGCACTGCCCCCAATCTGGCCCTACTTCACCCTTCCCCCCACCAGACACTGCTGACAAACCACCCTCCGGGCCACGTCCTGGCCTCCTTGGAGCACTTGGCTGCAGAGCGGGAGGCAGAGATTCGGTCCCTGTGCAGTCTGGATGGACTCCGAGATACGGAGATAGCCAGGTATGGAGTGGCGTGCTTCTAAGGGCGGGGCAGGGCGGGTGGATGGGTAAGCCGGAACAGACTCAGGACCAGGCACAGTCACCTGCTGATGGGAGTGGAACTGAAACCCAGTGACCAGTCTGGCAGGTGGGCTGACATTGGCCACCCCCAAGAGCCCGGGCGAGGGGGGAGGGCTCCTCCCTCAGTGGTTTTACCCCACCCCCAGGTCCCAGGTACCAGACCAGTCAGACTCCAGCCAGGCCCTGCCATCTATGGTGCATCTCATCCAGGTGACCCCCAGGCATCCTTCCCAGGACTCCATCCCTCATCCCCTTCCCATCCCGAGGCCTGCTTGATCCCCTCACCCCCAGGGGTGATGCCCACCCTGACTTTGTACTCCTGCCCCAGGAGGGGTGGAGGGCCGTGGGTGTGCTGGTTGCCCAGCGGGGCCCCCTTCTGAAGGAGCATCAAATCCTGACCCGGCGCCTCCAAGGCCTGATGGAGGAGGTGAAGAAATGTGCCCTGGGATCCAGCGAGAGGTGAGGGGGCTCCCTCAGCAGAGGACTCTAGGCCATCTCTTTCCCAGAGGTCTCAGAATATTAGACTTTTCCTGCCCCTGTGGCTCCCAGCTCTGCCTCCCTGCTCTCCTGGTTTGTCTCCCTGTGTTTGTGGCTCCTTGTGCATCCTTACAGATCTGATCTCCCTCCTCCGCTAGGAGTCTTAGTCATCTTCCTCTCCCTGGTTCTCTTCTGCTGTGCCCCAGGCAGGCCTTGATGCTGGGGCTCCGGGGCTGTGGCCTGTGGGCAGAGCTCAAGGCCCTGCGTGCCCAGAGCCAGGAGCTGGAGGAGGTGACTGGGCGGCGGCAGCTTATGCTGCAGGAGCTACAGGCCAAACAGCAACGGATCCTGCACTGGCGCCAGCTGGTGGTGAGAGGCCGGCCTTGGGGGAAGTGGCAGTGCCTGATGGAGGGCCAGAGAGAGGCTGGGAGGCTTAGGATCTAAAACTGGGCCTCTGGTGGTGAGGAGAGGCCCAGGGTGAGTCTCCCAAGAGGAAGCAGGACCTGTACAAAGGGGAGGGCAGGGCCAGAGGCTGGGAGGTGGGAAGTAAAAGGCGCCTATCTCAGTGGCCTCATGGTTGCCCAGGAGGAGACACAGGAACAGGTCCGCCTTCTCATCAAGGGCAACTCAGCCAGCAAGACGCGCCTGTGCCGGAGCCCTGCAGAGGTGAGAGAGAAGTTGGGGCAAGGTTTGGGTAGGGCTGGGGCTCCTAGAGATGGGGCCAGGTGGCTCCAGGCTGCCCCTCCCATCCCTTTCCTTCCCCACAGGTGCTGGCTCTGGTTCAGCGAAAACTCGTCCCCACATCTGAGGCGGTGGCACCCCAGAGCCAGGAGCTGCTTCGCTGTCTAGAGGAGGAAGCCCGGCATCTGCCCCACCTTCTGTTGGGCACCCTGCTTCGGCACAGCCCCGGAGGGTAAGACTGGAGCCACCTCTAAGTCCCCTCCCGTGGGTGACTATCACTCCCTGATTCCACACCAAAAAAATAATCCCAGGCCTCCCGTGTTCCCAAGCTGCCAGACCTCACCCTCAGGTCTCCGTCCCACTCTGGAATCCTAGTCCCCAGACCCACCTCCAAGTTCCTGGGCCTCCTGAGGCCACCTCTCAGCCCCCAGAACCTCTGGAATCCAAGCCTCCCTCCAAGTACCCCACCCAACCTGGACTATCCCTCCAGATTGCAGCCCCTGCCCACGGTCCTGCCATCCATCCACCAGCTGCATCCTGCATCCCCGAGGGGCTCCAGCCTCATAGCGCTGAGCCACACACTGGGGCTGCCTGCAGGGAAGGTGAGTGCCTCTCCCCTGGGACCTGTCTTCCCACCCCTCCTCCCGCCCGAAGTGACCATCCTTCCCCCTCCCTCCAGGCTCCGGAACTGCTCCTCCCAAAGGCTGCTTCTCTTCGTCAGGACCTTCTATTCCTCCAGGACCAGCGGAGTCTCCGGTGCTGGGATCTGCACCACGTGAAGACCAGCCTGCCACCAGGACCATCCACCCAAGGTAAGGCCTGCCCTGCCTTCACAGCTGGCATCCCTGCCCATTCCCAGGGTCATCAGCCTCCAGAAAAAATCCCAAACACCCATTGCTGACACAGTGCCTACTGTGCACTGAGTGCTTTAAGCATGCTAACTGGTTTCATCTGCACAGCAGCCCCATGGGGTTAGTGCTGCCATTTGCCCCTTTTACAGAGGCAGGAACTAAGATGGGAGGCCTTGCTGGCTGCCCAGGTAGGAGTGCTAGGATTTAAATCTGACATTTAATCTGGCAATCTGACACGTGTCTGTACTCCTAACCAGGTGATCCTGCCCATTAAATTGCCAAGTACTCATGTATCACCATCCAGTAGGATATGTGAGTAGTTAAAAGCTAGGCTGTGGGGCGCCTGAGCAGTCAGTCGTTAAGCGTCTGCCTTCGGCTCAGGTCATGATCCCAGGGTCCTGGGATCGAGCCCCGCATCGGGCTCCCTGCTCCGCGGGAGGCCTGCTTCTTCCTCTCCCACTCCCCCTGCTTGTGTTCCCTCTCTTGCTGTCTCTCTCTGTCAAACAAACAAATTTATTTATTTATTTTTTAAGATTTTATTTTATTTATTTATTTGACAGAGAGAGAGACAGCAAGAGAGGGAGCACAAGCAGGGGGAGAGGGAGAAGCAGGCCTCCCGCGGAGCAGGGAGCCCGATGCGGGGCTCGATCCCAGGACCCTGAGTTCATGACCTGAGCCGAAGGCAGACGCTTAACGACTGAGCCACCCAGGCGCCCCTAATTAATTAATTTTTTAAAAAAGGCAAGCTAGGCTGTGGAGTTAAACTCCTCTCAGCCCTACCTCTTCCCTGCTTTGCGATCTCCCAGTGCCTCCCGTTTCCTCCTCAGTGGAGTAAGCATAATCATAGTACCTTATAGAGTTGCTGGGAAGACTCAGTCCGGTTACCCAAACAGGGCACTGAACAATGCACAGCATTCAGTAAGCGCTACGTGTCTCTGGTGTGATTACGATCATTTCGTCTGCACATGTGCAGTCTCTTTCAGTCCTTACAATGAGGGTAGGATGTTTTGTTGTTGTTGTTATTGTTGTTTTTGAGAGAGAGGGAGGAGCAGGGCGGAGGAGAGGGGGAGAGAGAGAATCTTAAGCAGGCTCCATGCCCAGCACAGAGGCCAACATGGGGCTCAGTCTCACAACCCTAAGATCATGCCCTGAACCAAAATCAAGAGCCAGATGCTTAACCAACTGAGCCACCCAGGTGCCCCCAAAGGTAGGGATTATTAAGACCCAACTTACAGATGAAGAAACTGAAACTCAGAAAAGTTGTTCATTGCTAGATTCCCTCAGGAAGGACTTGCTAGGCACCTACCAGCTACTGGCCCCGAGAGCTCAATGAGGAGAGAGGCCAGAGCTGCCCATCCCCAGGGATCCCAGTGGTAGAAGCAAAGAGCACAGAATCAAAGGATAAATAGGTAGAAGAGGTGTATTGATGAGAAATGACTTGGGGCGCCATCAGCAAAGCAGGAAGAGACCATTTTTGAGCCTTTGAGTTTTGGGCTCCTGCCTTGCCCTCTCCAATGAGCAGGGAGCTATGTGTGGAAACAGCCCAAGACATGACACAGCATCATCCCACCCCATGGGCATCTTGGGCTTTAACATGTAACAGAACATAGTTCCCTCTGTTCGGAAAAGCAGTTTTGTTTTTCTTCAGCCTCGTTTCCTTCCCTCAATAAATGACCCCACTTTCCTTACTAAAGCCGGCCAGCCAGGAGTCATTCTTATTTCCTCCCAGCACCCTAACTGCCACCCCCCCGCAACCTTCAACCTGTCAACAAGCCTTGTAGGTCCCACTCCAGCATGCCCCAGTCTGCCCCCTGCCCCATGTTACACCCGACCGCAGGAGTGGCTGAAGAAAGGGCAAGTGTCACGCCTGAGGTTGGAGGCAAGGATGGAATGGAGCCAGGATTCAGGCCCAGGGGCTCTGACTACACTGCTGATCTGTACTTGCTCTGAGATGGACCTGTTTGGGGCCTGTGGAGAGGGACTAGACCCAGTCATGTCTCCAGGGGGAAACACTGCTGGAGTGAAGGGCTGTAGCAGTCTAAGGAGGAAGCCTTGGGTTGAACACTGGGAAGCCTAGCAATGAACACTGGGAAGGGCTTCCAGGAGGAAAGATGGTGTCTCGAGTGGGCCCAGAGGGATAGGCGAGGTTTTGGTAGTAAGCAGAGGCCACATAGCGCAAACTTTCAAGTACTAGACTGAGGAGCTCAGACTCTGTCTTGGGGGCACTGGGGAGCCTTGGAGGGTTCCATGTAGGAGAGGGAAAGGATCAGGTTTATGCTTTAGAAAGATCACTCTGGCTGCCATGTAGAGAATGGACCAGAATGGGAGGCTGAGGCCTGGAGCCTAGGAGGGAGGCTGAGGGAGAAGTAGGGAAGGGGGGAAGAAGGGGAAGGATTGGCCAAGGAGATTGATAGTCTGTCGAGGAGGGAGGAAGGTATCCAGGATGAGGCCGGGGGGATGGTGGGCTTGCCTCCGAGATGAGGACCTGGGAGGAGGGAGAGGTTTGGGAGAGATGCTGAGGTCACGACTAGGTGACTAGAGACTTGGGGACTTACTGGCCATGAGGCACCAGGGAGCCTGAGGACTCAACACTGCCTCCTGGGTTTCTCACCTGCAGAGCTGCTGCAGATCCGGGCATCCCAGGAGAAGGAGCAAAAAGACAATCTGGGGCAGGCTCTGAAGCAGCTGGAGAACCTGCTGAAAAAAGCACTGGAGCGAATCCCCAAGCTACAGGGGGTTGTGGAGGACTGGTGAGAGAGGCATATGATGGTGGGGCAGGGTGCTGAGCTGGGTGGACCGGGCAGAACTCGGGTGGCGGAGGGAGGGCAGCTGGTGACAAGTAGGCCATGGTGTTGGGGGGGAGGCCGAGTGTCTAGAGGTCCAAGCCTTCCTGTGACGCTTCCCTTCCCCAGGTGGGAGCAGCCAGGCCAAGCCGCCCTGTCCGAGGAGCTCTGCCAGGGCCTGTCCCTGCCCCAGTGGCGGCTGCGCTGGGTCCAGGCCCAAGGCGCCCTGCAGCAGCTGTGCAGATGAAAAGGGGCCTCCAACAGGAGTCAGGAGCTTCATATTCACCCCTCCATGAGACCTTTGGAAGACAGTATCACCTGGATGTGTCAACCCATTGTCTCTACCCACACTTGCTGTCCTCCTCACAGGCATTTCTGTTCTTCTCAACTGCCTTGGACCTGTCCTTTCATCCCATCAAAGCCAAGAGAATGGGGTATTCTGGACCCCACCCTAGGTCCCCCTGAAACTCCTCTCATCACTCTCACCCTCAGCAAAAAGTCATTGAGCACCTGCTCTAAACACTGAGGATCCAGCACTGAACAAAATGGACAAAAGTCCCAGCCTTCAGGAAGTTGTTCTAGGACAGGGAAGCAGACCCCTGACAAGTTAAGTGAGCAAAATATGTGGTATGTTGGAAGATAACAGCTCTGGAGAAAAATAAAGCAGGCTGTAGGAGGTGCAACTTTAGATAGAAGGCTACACACACCCTGTAAAGGTAATGAGAGGGACGCACGTGGGCATCTGAGGAGGCCTTGTGCGGGGCTGGAGTGGGAAGGAGGCTAGAGCTCAGGCAATGGTCCTGAGCTCAAAATGCCGGTGTGAGGGTTGAGGAGGTGGGGGTGTTCAGTGGCGGGGGCGGGGGGGGTCTTCTAGTTTTTATGTAGTTTCCTTTTTTGTATTTAAATCTCTGAAGTTGGGGCACCTGGGTGGCTCAGTTGGTTAAGCAACTGCCTTCGGCTCAGCTCATGATCCTGGAGTCCCAGGATCGAGTCCCTCATCGGGCTCCTGAGTCTGCTTCTCCCTTTGACCCTCCCCCCTGTCATGTGCTCTCTCTCTCTCTCTTTCTCTCAAATAAATAAATAAAATCTTAAAAAAAAAATCTCTGAAGTCATTTGGAATTTATCCAAGTGGATCCAATTTTGTCTTATTTTACATATATCCCAACAGCATTTCTTAAAATTCTCAGAGCAGTGGTTGCCTCTAGAGGTGGGTAGCAGGGATCAACCAAGGGAGGAGTCAGGGGAACTTTCTAGAGTTGGAAATGGATTACATGTTGAAGGTAGTAGGGATAGGTGTCAACTCATCTAGCTATACTCAGGTCTGTGCACTTCACTGTGAATTATTCTTCAACTTATAAAGTAAAACCTTACCCACCTATATAAAGTAAAACTTCAGGTGATTTGAGATGCCACATCTTCATATGCTAAATGTCCATGATTAACCAGGCTGTATCTGGATTCTCTCCAAGTCTATTGTCTGTCTGACTCTCATAGGGATTTTTCTTTTTCTTTTTTTTTTTAATTTTTAATTTTTTAATTTTTAATTTTTATTTTTTTAAAGATTTTATTTATTTATTTGAGAGAGAGAGGATGAGAGACAGAGAGCACGAGAGGGAAGAGGGTCAGAGGGAGAAGCAGACCCCCGCTGAGCAGGGAGCCCGATGTGGGACTCGATCCTGGGACTCCAGGATCATGACCTGAGCCGAAGGCAGTCGCTTAACCAACTGAGCCACCCAGGCGCCCAGGATTTTTCTTTTTTAAATTACAAAAAATTAGATGTTTCCACAGTGCAAAGTATGAAACAGTGTATATTCAGATGTTTAGCTTCCATCCCTGTCCCTTTTACCTTATTCTCTTCTCAACTATCTCAAAGTGGCAGACATTATCCTTAATACTTCAATATGCATCCTCTAAGAATAGTCTCCCACCTAAACACAATGCCATTATCCCAGCAAAGACATTTAACAAAGACACAGTAATATTCTCTAACATGTTTCCCATTCCCAATTTTCAAATTTCCTGTTGTCCCCAAAATGTACTTTCACTGAAAAAAATTCCATGGTTCAATCAAGACCCACCTTGCATTTGTCATGTCTCTTTTAATCTAAAGCAGTCCCCACCTGAGCCCCATTGACCTTTTGAAGAAAAGTCTAGTTGTTTTGTATATGGACCCCCAACTTGTATTTCACCCAGTATATCTTTGGGGTAGAATCCAAAAGTGGGATTGTTTAGGCAAAGAGTAAATGCGTATGTAGCTTTGCTGGAGATTGTCCCATAGGTGTTCCACATTGCCTGTCCACTGATGCACCAAGTGTTGTTTTCCCACAGCCTTGTCAACAGTGAGCTTCCAAAATTTTGGGAGTGTTCTAATTATAAAGGTTTTGTGTTTTAGTATCTAAAATGGCTGGTTGCTGTTTTGCTCTAATTTCTTGAGGTTTCCCTGTCTCTTCTTGCTAATTGAACTTAGCAAATGAACTTTATACCCAGCCTGCCTGGTTCCAGAAAAAATACAAACACGGATGGGAGTTTTGTTGGGTTTACAATAACTTTACAAATGAGGGAGATTTGACATCTTTTTTTTTTTTAGGATTTTATTTATTTATTTGAGAGAGAGAGAGAATGAGAGACAGAGAGCATGAGAGGGAGGAGGGTCAGAGGGAGAAGCAGACTCCCTGCCGAGCAGGGAGCCCGATGCGGGACTCAATCCCGGGACTCCAGCATCATGACCTGAGCCAAAGGCAGTCGCTTAACCAACTAAGCCACCTAGGCGCCTGGGAGATTTGACATCTTTATGTCTTTACCGTATCTCCTTTCCCATGTGCCACCTTAGTGTTCCCCTCGTCTCTTCATCTTGGCTCCTAGCCAAGACTGAACATGGGGGTCCTTGTCCCCCCTCCCTGCTTAATTTTTCTCTATAGTACATCTTTTAACATACTTTGTGTTCTATTTTATTTATCCTTTGTTGTCCTCCAAACAGAATGTGAGCTCCATGAAGGTGAAGTTCTCTATAAACCAGAAGTTGGGCAAACTTTCCTAAATATGATTCAAAATCCAGATGCAGTAGGGGAATTATTGATGAGAACATAAAAATAAGCTTTTGCAGGGTGCCTGGGTGGCTCAGTCAATTGAGTGGCTGACTCTTCGTTTCTACTCAAGTCATGATCTCGGGTTTGTAGGACTGAGCCCCGCCTTGGGCTCCTGCTCAGCACAGTCTGTTTGGGATTCTCTTTCTCCCTCTCCCTCTGCCCCTCCCCCTGCTTGCACACACTCTAAATAAATAAATAAATAAAAATTTTTAAAGAACTTTTGCATGGCAAAAAAAAAAGCAAAATAAAAAAATGATAAATTGGGGGCGGAATTTGCAATTTATATCATAAAGGGATGTGTGTGTGCAGACGCACACGTGTGTATGTCAAAGTGGAAAAGAATTCAAAGTCCATAGAAGAGTTGGCAAAGTAAACGGACAATTCTCAGAAAATACCCTCCAATTCAATATAATAAAAGCAAATTAAAATCCTACTTTGATACATTTTCCACCTATCAGACTGCAAAAAAGGAAACCCAAAATTTTGGAAGCTCACTGTTGACAAGGCTGTGGGAAAACAACACTTGGTGCATCAGTGGACAGGCAATGTGGAACACCTATGGGACAATCTCCAGCAAAGCTACATACGCATTTACTCTTTGCCTAAACAATCCCACTTTTGGATTCTACCCCAAAGATATACTGGGTGAAATACAAGTTGGGGGTCCATATACAAAACAACTAGACTTTTCTTCAAAAGGTCAATGGGGCTCAGGTGGGGACTGCTTTAGATTAAAAGAGACATGACAAATGCAAGGTGGGTCTTGATTGAACCATGGAATTTTTTTCAGTGAAAGTACATTTTGGGGACAACAGGAAATTTGAAAATTGGGAATGGGAAACATGTTAGAGAATATTACTGTGTCTTTGTTAAATGTCTTTGCTGGGATAATGGCATTGTGTTTAGGTGGGAGACTATTCTTAGAGGATGCATATTGAAGTATTAAGGATAATGTCTGCCACTTTGAGATAGTTGAGAAGAGAATAAGGTAAAAGGGACAGGGATGGAAGCTAAACATCTGAATATACACTGTTTCATACTTTGCACTGTGGAAACATCTAATTTTTCATAATTTAAAAAAGTGAGAAAAATCCCTAAAAATTGAAAACAAACAAACGAACCTAACTATATCAAGTTGGTGGCACAACTGATTCAGATAAGAAGTATTCCAGGTTAGGTTAAAATAGTACTTTCAAGGCGCCTGGGTGGCTCAGTCGGTTAAGCATCTGCCTTCAGCTCAGGTCATGATCCTGGAGTCCTGGGATTGAGTCCCACATTGGGCTCCCTGCTCAATGGGAAGTCTGCTTTTCCCTCTCCCTCTGCTGCTCTCTCTCTCTCCCTGCCAAATAAATAAACAAAATCCTTAAAAATAAAGTAAATAAAATAGTACTTTCACTTGATGCCTCCAGTGGTACATGCATCCTAAGGGAAAAAGAACTGCAATACAATCTTAAACTGCATGTATTAGTCTTGTTTGTAGTAACACTGGTTTTTATTTTGATAAAAATATAGAGTTTACATTTTTGAGACCTACATTATGTATTTTGAAATTATATCCTTGACTAAAGCAAATAAGTATTTGTGCTAATGTTACTGGGAACCAAGTTTTTTTTAAAGTAGGCTCCATGCCCAGCGTGGAGCCCAATGAGGGGCTTGAACTCACGACACTGAGGTCAAGACCTGAGCTGAGATCAAGAGTCGGATGTTTAACTGGCTGAGCCACCCAGGTGCCCTGCTGAGGACCAAAATTTTTAACGTAAATGAAGTATCAAATCAAAGGAGTAAACTTTAACTTTAACCCTGTAATCTTTCATTTGACTTAGAAATAGCAGACTGAAGGGGCGCCTGGGTGGCTCAGTCGTTAAGCATCTGCCTTCAGCTCAGGTCATGATCCCAGGGTCCTGGGATCGAGCCCCGCATCAGGCTCCCTGCTCAGCAGGAAGCCTGCTTCTCCCTCTCACACTCCCCTTGCTTGTGTTCCCTCTCTCGCTGCCTCTCTCTCTGTCAAATAAATAAATAAAATCTTTAAAAAAAAAGAAATAGCAGACTGAACTTGTGGGTTTTTCTCTTTCTAGAAAATATGTATTTCCCTAGCTCAGACCACAGAAAAGGTCTAAATATGATAACCCAGTAATAATGAGCAACCAACCCCAGATTGTGGACTCTAAATGCCATTTTTTACTAGATGGAACCAGGGATCTTTGGGGAAACAGCTGATTCCAGGTCTGGGACAGGAAATTGGCAAATGAGTATGAGGCATCATGTGCCAGAAAGCAAGGAAGTCCTCCAAGACTAGTGAGTTTGAGTCAGAAGGACTCAGGAGTCAGTCTGAAGTGGCTGCCACTGGCCAAAGGTGGGACATTCTGAGCAGCAGCTAGAGCGACTGCAATGATTTGAAGCAATGAAATATGTTCGAAAATGTAAGTTCATATTAGTGTTCATACAGTACCTCACTGGTCACCTTTGAAGGGTGCTAGGAACCAAGTCGTTTTGATTTTTTTTTTTTTCATAAAATAGGGAAAGAATCAAGCATGTCTTTCCTGTATCTGAACAAGTGACCAAATTCTTGATAAGGGGGAAGTTATTTATGAAAGAATAACTGATCATTACAGGGAATAATAAAATTTGAAAACCACTGTTTTACATATATCAACAAAGTAGTAGATGCAGGTAAATAATGATCAAGGGCTGCTAAAGCTAGTAGTGGAAAGGTTGATTGGGCATCTTAAGATGGAGCAGGATGACACTGATCGGTCTTAGGGCACCAAAGGAAGACAACTAGACATCATGTGCTCCTGATAGAATACAGTAAGATACATTACAATAGCACTTTGGAGGACGTATTCTCTCACCAAATAAAACCTAAATCTAATCAAGCTTCTAGCTGTCAATACACTATATAAGAAAGGGGGAGAGGGCAGTGAGGAACAAATGAAACAATATAATTAGTTAAACCCAAAATGTAAGATATCCTATAGGACAACTGGTCCGGTTTCTTCAACAAATAGAAGGCAAAAAAGGTGGGGATGAGGGGGAAAAGAAGGAAAGGGAGGGAGGAAGGAAGGAAGAAAAAGTCGGGGGAGGGAAATTTATAGATTAAAAAAGACTGAAGATTTTAAATGCTGGAACAATTTCGGCAACAAAATAACTAAAGTAGTATTGAATTATAACCCAAAGTATAAAATATCCGTGAGTCCATACTGACAAAAATGATGTAATAAAGAGCCCAAGGCAGATGCTTAACCAACTTAGCCACCCAGGCACCCCAAAAGCCAGTATTTTAACAAAGCATTCATTACTGCTGATTTAGACCTGGGACTTCAAGAAACCAAGACAGCCAGTAAAAGTAAGTTTTGACGGGAAAAAAAAAAAGACCCACCAAAAAACCAAATGCAACGTGCATACCTTATTTGTAGCCTGATTTTATACAAAGACATTTTGAGGCAGGGAAATTTTAACAGTCTGGATGTTAGACGATACTAAGAAATTAATATTCTTTTTTTCTTTTCGTTTTTTATTTGTTTTTGTTTTTGTGGTGCCGAACCCGGGAACGAACCAGAAATTAATTTTCTTGGGTATGAAAATGCTCTTTTCTCTTAAATAGTCCTTATCTGTTAGAGATCTATCATGAAGCATTTATGGGTGAATTTATTAATGTCTGGAATTTGCTTTAATATACTCCAGGAAATAATAATAGTAATAATAATAATGAGAGGTATAGGTGAAACAAAAAGGGTAGAATATTAGTAATTGCTGAGAGGTACCTGGAGGTTTGTTACATTCTTTTCTAATGTTGTGTATTTTATTTATTTTTCTTTTTTAAGATTTTATTTGACAGAGAGAGTGCAGGCGAGCACAAGCAGGTCCCGGGAGCAGCAGGCAGAGGGAGAGGGAGAAGTCGGCTCTCCGCTGAGCAGGGAGCAGATGGGGAGCTCGATCCCAGGACCCTGGGATCACGACCTGAGCCGAAGGCAAAGGCTTAACCCACTGAGCCACCCAGGCGCCCCTAGTGTTGTGTATTTTAAATATTCGTAAAAAAACACATTGAAGACTACAAAAAGGATCAGCTGTGTCCCAAGAAAGAATACAGCGACCAAACCTACACACACGTGACTATGAGGTGACGCATTTTACCACTCTCTCGGCCTTTACACGAACTATTCTTCCCACCCAGAACATCTCCATTTTCATCTAGCAAATCTTCAGACGTCACCTTCCCCAGAAAGCCTGGGTCAGGTGCCCCCTCTGCGCTTCCCACATCCTGACCCTTGTCTTCCCGGAAGTCGCTGTCCGGTAGTGTGTCTCTACCGACTGCAAGGCCACGGCATTCACCACTCTCTAGCCTCGCCCAGCCCCGGGCTGATGTGGACCTCAGTGGGCTTTAACACTTCCGGAAGGAGCCTCAGTGGCACAGGCGGAGCCTCCGAACTTTTCTGAGCTCTCAAAAGTCCAGTTTTCTCTTTAGGGACCGGGCCAACGACTTTACAGCGCTCTCATCAGCCCTTATTCCTCCAATGAAGGCGTGGCCGCCTCACTTAGCTGCACATACTTAGAACCAGGCTCCTCATTGGTTCCTTTTTCCGACACTCTGATTGGTCTATATTCTTCCTCGGGGTGGGCCCTCCAGGTGTGGCCAGATTCTCATTGGCCTCGCTCCGTATGATGTCATGGACCAGCGCCCGTCGCTTTCACTGATACGTCATTCACGGGCGCCAACCCCGACAAGATTAGAGAGTAGACCGCGGAACTGGCGGAGGCCGCTGAGCCGAGGCGGTGGAAGTGGCGACAGCGACGGCAGCAGCGATGGCCGGGGCGGGGCCAGCCCCGGGACTCCCGGGTGCAGGAGGACCTGTGGTTCCGGGCCCTGGCGCCGGCATGCCGGGCAAGAGCGGGGAGGAACGCTTGAAGGAGATGGAGGCGGAGATGGCATTGTAAGGCCCGCAATAAAAAGCCGTCCCAGAGTCAGAGCCACCGAGCCCTGGAGTCTCCAGGCCGAAATTAGCCCGACGCGGCTCTGTCATGGGGAAATGGGACTTTTGGGATTGTGGGGGTGGGAGTAAGAAGGGGTGAAGGAGCTATCGCAGTATACCCAGCGTTTCAGAATTAATGCGAGGTCCTGAGCTGTTGTGTCGGTTTTGCCTCCTTAGGTTTGAGCAGGAAGTTCTGGGGGCTCCGGTAACCGGCATCCCAACTGCTGTGCCTGCGGTGCCCACGGTCCCCACGGTAGAAGCGATGCAGGTTCCAGCAGCTCCTGTGATCCGCCCAATTATCGCAACCAACACTTACCAGCAGGTATGGCTGAGCTAAGGCATATAAATAAGAGAGCACAGTGCCTTGAACGCAGTGTTTGTATACAGAGAGCTATTGACATGTTGACTTATCGATTAGCATGACAAATGTTTTATGTGTCAGGCACTGAGAACACAGTAACGACTAAGCAAACAATATTTCTGCCCTTTGGGAGCTTATATTCTAGAGCATGTTGTCTGGTAGAACTTTCTGTAATGATAAAGATATTCTGTATCTATTTAAAATTTACATTTAAGTTAAATAGTTCCTCAATCTCATTAGTCACATTGACCTGCTTAATAGTAAGCTATGTATGACTAGTGGAGAGAGACTACTAAAAGGAAAAGAAGTAAATGAAACTTGTTTATTCTGTCAGTAATCATTGGGTGCCTTCTATGCATCAGGCACTAATCTAGGCATTAAGCACATAACAGTATAGAGAAATATAATATAGAGAAAAACAATCGCTACCTTTTTGGGGTTTACATTTTACTGGGGAAAGACAGGTCAAACTAAAGTAAGAAAGGCAGAGGTTTATCAGCGTGGTCAGGGAAAGCCTTTCTGAGGAGGTGGCAGTTAAGCAAAGATATAAAGGACATGATGGAGGGAACCATGGAGATATCTAGGGGAAGAGCATTCCCATCAGAGAGAACTGCCAGTGCAAGAGCCACGACACAGGTGCATACCTGACATGTTCAAGGAACAGCAGAGAGAACAGTGTGGCTAGAGTAGAGCGTGCAAGAGGGAGAGTGGGAGGAGATGAGGACAGAGAGGTGATAGAGACCAGACCTGATAGTGCCTTGTGGGCCACCATAAAGACCTTGGTTTTTACTCTGAGATGGGATGTTGCTGAAGGATTTTGAGCAGAGCGGTAATATGGTCCAACTTAGATATTAACTAACTATGGCTGTGTTTGGAGAACAGACTGAAGGGGGTTAAGGCAGAGTCAAGAAGACTGAAGAAGAGGCTACCATAATCATCTAGGCAAGAGTTAATGATGGCTTGGACCAGGGTGGAGGCATGGGAGATGAGAAGGACAGGCAGGACATAACTTCAGATAGTGTTAAATGCATTGAGGAAGATGAAACAGGATAACAAGAAAAGTTGCTACTGGGAGGGGCTAAGGACAGCTTTCACTAGTATGATCCCAAAAGCCTCCCTGAAAAGTGACATTTTAACTTAGACTTAAGGTTAACAGATAGCCAGCCCCACACAGAATGCAAAGAATGAAACCCTTGGCCTCCCAGGGTAAGCCAGCCAGGGCACCTTGGGGGCACTCACCCCAATTTCCTCCCCAACAGGTCCAACAGACTCTGGAGGCCCGGGCAGCTGCTGCAGCCACAGTGGTTCCTCCCATGGTGGGTGGCCCTCCTTTTGTGGGTCCAGGTAAGCAAGGAGTGGTGGAGGAGAGGGAGCCAGGGGATCAGGCAGGGTGATAAAAAGGGATGCCTGGGACGCTCCTCCCACCATCCTTGTCTCTTCCCATTCCAACAGTTGGCTTTGGCCCTGGTGATCGGAGTCACCTGGACAGTCCAGAGGCTCGAGAAGCTATGTTCCTGCGTCGAGCAGGTAGGTCTGGGCCGGGAACCCCACATTTGACCAAGCACTCTTGTTTTGACTACTGCAGCATCTTGCCGACATCATTGCGCTAACTCAGCCACTTCATTTCATCCCCGCTCTGACATTACCATCTTTCTAAAGCACAAACCTCATCATATACTTGTCAGTTTGGCCTTAGTAAGGCTTCACTTATCATTGCAAACCAACCCCCTTATCATTACTCCTAATCCCTACTCTTTGCTGTGTTTCTCCATAGCACTTAATGCCTTGTAACAAGCTATGCAATTTACTCATTATGGTTATCACCTTTTATTTCCTCTAAAATACAAGCTCCATGAGGGACAAAAGTCTTGGTGCCTGCCACATTGTAAGCATTATGTACTATCTGTTGATGGGATAAATAAACCATCAAATAAGCACCAAGCTCCTCATCTGGCAGTCAAGACCCTACATCACCTGGCCCCTTACAGAGAGATCCCCCATATACTCCTCAGGAGCCCTAAGCATTACTAGAATATGCCCACAGTGTTCTTGTTGACCTCCCTTTTCTCCCCTGCTCACTGTCACCCAACTATAATCTTCCAAAGCCTATTAACTAAATCAGAATCAAGTTAACTAAGATCTGTCCTCTCCACAGGTCATTCTTACTTTTTGTTGTCAAGGTGACCTTTATACACGGTCAATTTTTGTGACACTACTTCCTTATATGTATGAAAAGAATACATGTTCTGTAAAGTTCTGGTACAATCTCTATTAGATCAAAGTTGCTGGTTGTGTTACTTAATTCCTGTTACACTTTTTTTATCTGATGTCTGAGAAATCTCAACATCTTTTATTCTTTAGTATGGTCTTGATCAAAATGCACATCTGACCTGGTCACACTGCCCAGCTTCCAGCCCTGCTGTGGCTCCCTGCTGTCCTCAGGAGGACATCCATGGTCCAGCCAACAATGCTGTGCTTGGACGCCTACTGACCTTTTGACCATTCTCTTATGATGCTCTCCAAATTTCAACTTCTGCTATTAAAATTATACTAAGCTGAACTGGGAAAAAATTTTATTTGTAAATGTGCCCCTTGCCAGTTGTCTTTCTAGTCACCCTTTGCCTGACCAAAGGCAGTTGGGTCTTTATTATCCTTTAGGTTTCAGCTCACAGGTCTGTTTCTCCAGGAAGCCTCTAGCCACCCTGGCTAGGTCAGAGGGCTCCTTTGGGCTCCCCCAACTCCCCAGGCTTCCCCCTCCTAGTTCCAATCACCCTGCCTGGGCTTTACCCCATCCTGGCCCTGATCACTCTGGGCTGTCACTCTCTGATGATGGGTCTGTTCCCTCCTGTCCGGGACCAGGAGCTCCCTGAGAGCCTTGGGTCTTTCAGTGTGTCCCTAGTATTGTCCAGGAAAGGGACAGACCCAGAGGAGATGCTCAGTGGTAAATTTTTGCTGAATGAACAAATGTAAAGACTCCTGTATCTCCCAGAAGGTTCCCCAGACTCTTCTCCAGGATCTCTTGGATGCTGAGAGTACCCACACACACACACCTCACCTCAAGTGCCCCGGTCCCCCATGACACACACCCCCATCTCTCTCTCCCACAGCTGTGGCCCCCCAGAGGGCCCCTATCCTGCGTCCGGCCTTCGTCCCCCACGTGCTACAGAGAGCAGGTGAGGGGGCCAGGGTCATCATCTCTGCCACATAACTTCCCCCCTAAGCCCTCCAACTCCCCCACTAACACCCTGACAGATTCTGCTCTTTCTTCTGCAGCAGGTGGTCCCCGCCCTATGGCCCTGCGGCCCCCTCACCAGGCCCTTGTGGGCCCCCCTCTGCCTGGCCCCCCCGGACCACCTATGATGCTGCCACCGATGGCTCGGGCCCCAGGGCCCCCCCTGGGCTCCATGGCTGCCCTGAGACCTCCCCTGGTAAGTGTGGACAGGGAGCTCATGGACAGAAGTGTGAAGGGTGGGGAGATGCTCAATCCTGGCTTGATGGGCCATGTCTAAGTCTGCCTTCTCACTCTCGGACTCTGTCTCAGCCTCTATTTCTTTTTGTGCCTAATCTGTTTTTGTTTCTTTTTGTGAGGAAAGTAGAGAGAGAAACACAGGCCGTGGGTTGTTTCTGTCCCTATATCTCTATTTTTCTTTTGATTGTCCCTCTCTATTTTTCTGTCCTGGTATCTTCGTCCCTGTGTCTGTTTCTGACTAGAGACTCCTTTCTCTGTCTAGGTGTCTCGTCTGTTCTCTGGCCTCAGGCCCTTGCTTTGTTGTACAGGATGAGAGTAAGGTCTGAGCCTCTGAAAGGGCGCTCTTCTTTGTCTCCCCTTGCCCACAGGAGGAGCCAGCAACACCTCGAGAGCTGGGGCTGGGCCTGGGGCTGGGCCTGAAAGAGAAGGAAGAGGCAGTGGTGGCGGCAGCAGCCGGGCTGGAGGAGGCTAGCGCAGCGGTGGCTGTTGGGGCAGGAGGTGCCCCCACTGGCCCTGCGGTCATTGGGCCCAGCCTGCCATTGGCCCTGGCCATGCCTTTGCCTGAGCCTGAACCCCTGCCCCTCCCACTGGAAGTTGTACGAGGCCTACTGCCCCCACTGCGCATTCCTGAGCTCCTGTCCCTGCGTCCACGACCCCGGCCCCCACGGCCTGAGCCACCCCCTGGCCTCATGGCTCTTGAGGTAAGCAGGGAGCATAGCAGTCGGGGGGAAGGCAGGTAGAAAGGGCGGGGAGGGCAGACAAGAACGCATGGCCTTCCACATCCAGAAACACATGTAGCCCTCTACTGATGGAGGGAGGAGGGACCCAGGAAATTGGAGGGGCTGGGAGGACATGGGAGAGAAGGAGGCAGACACAGATACCTCACATTCAGAAGTACATCCAGTTCTTTAATTATGGAAGCAGGAGAGTGAGGGGCATAGGCAGGTGGGGGAGCCTGAAAGGGACACATGGGTCCAAGACCTTTGCCCCCCATCCCCCTTCCTCTACAGGTCCCAGAGCCCTTGGGTGAGGACAAAAAGAAAGGAAAGCCAGAGAAATTGAAACGGTGCATTCGCACAGCAGCTGGGAGCAGCTGGGAGGACCCCAGCCTGCTGGAGTGGGATGCAGGTAAGGGGGCCCAAGTGCAGGGCCAGGCATTGCTCAGTCAAGGACGCACCAAGGTCTCCTCCTTGGGGCAGACACAGGGAAGGTAAACCAGGTCACTCCACAACTGCCGCCTCTCTATAGGGCAGGCCCTGTTATTTGCCTACATGGTGGAGGGCTAGACTATGGCTCTGAGGGGCAGGCCCTCACCTAACCACTGAACAGAATGTGGTAGAGGCAATTGGCACCTAGGACTTTCTGAACTCTGTTTTATTCATGAGAGGCCTGGCTTGCTAAAGGTAAAAGAGCATTTTTTTTCTCTCAGCTTCTTATGAAAAATTTTAAACACTGGGGGCGCCTGGGTGGCTCTGTCAGTTAAGCATCTGCCTTTGGCTCAGGTCATGATCCCAGGGTCCTGGGATCCAGCCCCACATCGGGCTCTCTGCTCAGTGGGGTGTTGACTTCTCCCTCTCCCTCTGCCTGCCACTCCCCCTGCTTGTGTGTGGTGTGCTCTTTCTCTGTCAAATAAATAAATGTAATCTTAAAAAAAATTTTTTTAACACTGAATTGCACAGAGAACAGCCATATATATCCAGCACCTAGATTCAGCAATTGACATTTTGCTGTATTCACTTTATCCTTCTATGTGTATGTATGGTTTTTCTGGATTTTGCTCAGTCATTTGGAGCAAGTTATAAATGAAGTTATCACTTCCCTCCTAAATACCTCCACATTCATCTCCTAAGAAAAGTGACAGTCTAGGGGCGCCTGGGTGGCTCAGTCGTTAAGCGTCTGCCTTCAGCTCAGGTCATGATCCCAGGGTCCTGGGATCGAGCCCCGCATCGGGCTCCCTGCTCCGCGGGAAGCCTGCTTCTCCCTCTCCCACTCCTCCTGCTTGTGTTCCCTTTCTCGCTGTGTCTCTCTCTGTCAAATAAATAAATAAAATCTTAAAAAAAAAAGAAAAAGAAAAAGAAAAGTGACAGTCTCTTTTATATCATAATATCATTAACATTCCTAAGAAAATGAATGGTCATTCTGTGGTATCTCATATTCCCTTTAAGTTTCCCCAGTTGTCCCTAAACCATCTGTTACAGCCATCTTTTCCTGTGAATCAGGATGCATGCAGTTTTCAGTCTCTAGATTATCTTTTTTTTTAAAGATTTTATTTATGTGAGAGAGAGCATGAGATGGGGGAGGGTCAGAGGGAGAAGCAGACTCCCCGCTGAGCAGGGAGCCCAATGTGGGACTCGATCCCGGGACTCCAGGATCATGACCCGAGCCGAAGGCAGTCGCTTAACCAACTGAGCCACCCAGGTGCCCTCTAGATTATCTTTTAATAAGAATGGTCTCCCTCCTACTGCTTTGTCTTGTGTATAACAGTTTTTTGAAGTGTCCAGCCCAGTTGTTTTGTAGAGGACCCCTCCCTCTGAGTTTACCAGACCATTTCCTCTGAGGGCGGTCTAACTTGTTCCGGGAGAGTGTCGTTAATCACCACAGAGGCTGTGGGGCAGCCACAGTGCTGGCTGAGGAAGCAGACCTGACGTCTACCTACCCCAAGCCAGGGCATGGCAGTGTCAGCCTAGATGTGGTCAGTGCAGGCTGTAGACCCTAGTTCTGTGACCTTGGACAAGTCACTTAGCCTTTCTATCCTCCTTTCCTCACTCCAGCAAGGGGATAATAATAGCATGTGCCTTGTCAGGGAAGGGATGCTTTGGGCTTGAGTGTGTTTGGTCTGGCTCAGACCCAGCCCAGGGGATATGCTCAGGAATGGCAGCTGAGGTCAGCCTTGGAGAGGGATCAGACAGCGTGTTCATGTTTCGGGGAATTAGGGTAGGCTTTGCAGAGAAAGCAAACGGGTGTCAGGAGCTTTGGGGATATCCATGGGGAGCTGTCCAGGAGACCAAGGGATGCCAGGGGCTCAGAGGAGAGGCCAGGGCTAGGACAGAGGAGCCTTCATTATGGCAATGGGCGAGATGGCCCTGGGGTGCGGAAAGGCAGTGCAGGTAGTTAAAAGTGAAGACTCTGGAGCCAGGTGCCTAAGTTCTTGTCCTAGCTCAGCCACTACCTGGTTGAGTAACTTTGGGCAGGTAACATGACTTCTCTGTGCCTTGGGGTAAAAGGGCCATTGGGAGTTCCAGATGTGTTAAAACCTCGCAAGTACTTAGCCAAGAGCCTAGCACAGGGTAAATACCATACAGATGTTGGCTGTTATTATGGAGAGGGCCCCAGCCTGAGACTGCTGGGGATACAGAGGGAGGAGGGTTTGGGGGATGCCTCCAGAGCAGGGGGGCTATTTAAATAAGGCAGACACAGGGCCAGACTTCTGTATCTTCTGACCTCCTCTTTCCCAACCCCAGATGACTTCCGGATCTTCTGTGGGGATTTGGGCAATGAAGTAAATGATGACATCTTGGCACGCGCCTTCAGCCGCTTCCCATCCTTCCTTAAGGCTAAGGTGATCCGAGACAAGCGCACAGGCAAGACCAAGGGCTATGGCTTTGTCAGCTTTAAGGACCCCAGCGACTACGTGCGCGCCATGCGTGAGATGAACGGTGGGTGAGGCCTCTCAGGGACCGTGGGTTTGACCAGCATCAGGCCTAAGCCTGACCTTGTCTGACCTTGAATCCTCCATTCCCACAGGGAAGTATGTGGGCTCACGCCCCATCAAGCTGCGCAAGAGTATGTGGAAGGACCGGAACCTGGATGTGGTACGCAAGAAGCAGAAGGAGAAGAAGAAACTGGGCCTGAGATAGGGTCTGTGGCCAGGCACCCGCTCCCTCCTGGCCGGGCGCTGGCTCTTCTCCCAGATCTTTGGAAGATCCCCAACTATCCACCCACCCACCTTCTCCAAAACCAGTTTCAATAAATTTACGTTATTTCCGTCCCTGGCTGGGCTTGGAAGCACTCTTTGGGGAGCAGGACTTGACATCCCCCAATCTGGGAATAGTAAATAGTGTGGGGCTTTAAAAGTTTACCTAGACAAACATGCAGATGGGCATTTTTCCATCCCTACTGTGCGCCCATCACATCTTCCTGAAGCCTCTTTTACGTGCATGCTGAGTGCAGCCCATTCCACAGAGGAGAAAGCAGAGGCTATAGCTAGGCCAAAACCTAGCCGAGACTCAGTCCAGTTATCTTCTGACTCCAGCCTGTATTCTCAGTACCAAGGTAGGGAGTCTTCTGGGCCCTGCCCTTCTGGAGGTCACAGCTTTCCAGGCTTTCATCCATGCAGCAAAGTCACCGAAGGCCTCACCAGTACTGGGGGCATGGTGACTGAAACAGTCCTGGATTCTGTTCCCTCAGAGCTCATGGTCCTATGGCGGCAGATAGGCCCGTTGCCACACGGAGTGGTCAGAGTTGGGATGCGGAGCCCAGGGTGCTGACCTGGGAGTCGGGGAGGGCTTCCTGAAGGAACTGGCCACTTCTGAGTCTGTCTCATGCTCTTCCTGTTATTCTCTCCCAGTCTCTGCAGTTCTCACCCTCTGCATCTCTGAGACTGTTTCCCAGTTTCTTCACTCTGCCAAACCCCAGCCGCATTCTTTTGCCTTATGTCTGTGTGGACTCCCTTGAGTGCTTCTCTGTGTCTGTTTCCTTGTGAGTGTCTCTGTGAGTGCCCCTCTGTTTCTTGTCTCTGAGTCTCTATTCTCTCTCTGCATCTATGGATCTCTCCTGCCTCTCTTTTCCCAGTCCTAAGCTTGACATTGCCTGTCTGAAGAAGTGTCCAAGCAGGATCTTGAACACTACACTAAGAGCTTAGACTTTACCCTGAAGGCAGCAGTAAGCCCTGAGAAGCTGGAACCAAGTTCAAACAGGGGATTGGCATCAGATTTGCACTTTAGAAAGAGCCCTGACACGGCCATGCTGTGGACTAGAGGCCTGAAGGAGGCAGGGGCAGGTACCAAGCAGAGGAGAGAGACTGCGTGGTTCAAGCGTGGGGAGGGGATGAGGGTCTCCCAGGGGCAGAGCCAGCAGAACCCTGGGTTGAGAGGGGGCATGGGAGGAAGAAGGAAACAATGCCAAGACCTCTGGGAAGCTGGTCGCCCGGGAGAGGTGTCAAATTTCCTCTGTTCCCGCCTTCCTCCCTTACTGCTCCCTCTCTGACGTCACATTTTCCAGTCTGGTTAGAAGGGTGAGGGCCTCCCTCCCTCACAGGAAGTGCCCTTCAGCCCCCTGCCACCCGGGCTAGACTACCCAGCCCCAAGACCCTCAATCCCTACCCCCACATCACTAGCCCTTCCTGCTCTGACCCCCCCCTGCTCACTTCAGTCACAGGACAAGGGAGGAGATGGGAAGAGGGAATGATTGCAGGAAGGAACCTTTTGTTTGTTTTAATTTAAATTCAATTAATTAACATATAATATATTATTGGTTTCAGAGGTAGAGGTCAGTGATTCATCAGTCTTATATAACACCCAGGGCTCATTACATCATGTGCCCTTCTTAATGTCTATCACTCAGTTACCCCATACCTCCAGCCCCCCTCCACTCCAGCAACCCTTCAGTTTGTTTCCTATGATTAAGAGTCTCTTACGGTTTATCTCCGAAAGGAAGCTTTTAAATGTGTGCACTTAAGTCCTCCTGAGGAAAGGGAGAGAAAGCTCAACGGCGGGGTTGAGAGACGGATGGACAGAGATGAAGAGATGTAGCAAGCCCGAGATGGAGAGATGGGGAGGGAGACAAAGATGGAGAGGTGAGAACTGCAGGTGAAGGCAGTACAATGGGAAGGGACATGGGGAGAAAACCCAAAGAGAGAAATGGGGACGGAGAGATAAGGAAGTAGGGAGAGAGATGGGGAGGGTGACATGGCCTCACAAGGCCTCACTGGAGTCAGGCCTGGTGCAACAGAGACCCAGAGCCAGGGACACTAACTTGGGCAAAGAGCCATGGACAGACACACACACAGGAGAAAGGCCAGCTCAGGGAGAGGAGGCCTGGGGCCTGGTGGGGATCAGCAGGATACCCTGCAGGCCCCTGGGTTGGATGGATGGTGGAGCAGTGATGCCTGGGGGCTCTTTGCTCCCCCAATGCTGAGGTCAATCCCAGCACTCCCCACTTGCCCACTCTGTGACCCATTAAGTGCCTCTCCCTCCTAAGGCCCAGTTTCCCTAATGTAACATGAACAGAAGAGCAGTGCCCACACCCCCGTCCTCCCACCCCCAGAATGGCAGGTGGTTAATGGTCAGGCAGGGTGAATACTGGAAAATGCCCATATCAAAGAGGTTCTTTTTAATGGTAAATACTTACTAATACATACAGCAGGATGGGTACAACCACAGGCTCTAAGCCAAGCTACCTAGGTTTAGGGTTACCAGATTTAGGAAATAAAATTACAGGACAGGGGCACCTGGGTGGCTCAGTCAGTTAAGCATCAACTCTTGATTTTGGCTCAGGTCATGGTCTCAGGGTTGTGAGATCGAGCCCCCACTTGGGCTCTGTGCTCAGCGCTCAGCGGGGATTCTGCTTCTCTCTCCCCCTCTTCCTCTGCCCCTCCCCCTGCTCGCATTCTCTCTCTCTCTCTCCAATAAATAAACAAAACTTAAAAAAAAAATACAGGAGACCTAGGTTATATTTGAAGTTTTGGATAAATAACTTTTTAGTATAATTATGTCCCAACTATTGCATGTATGTACATGTTACACGTATACAGGTGGGTTGGGTTTTTTTTTGCTGAATCATTTGAAACAAGTAATACTTCACCCCTGAATATGTGTTCATTTCCTTATAGAGACATCTTTCAGACCATAATCATATCTCAGAAAATGAATAATTCTATACCTCATATTCAGTTCATACTCAAATTTCCCCCATTTGTCTCAAACTATTACAGCATAGGATTCTGGAGATGAAGAGAAGTGAAAGGAAGTCCGCTTCAATTTCCCTTTTCATAAAACGAAGACTAGTACTTACCTCAGAAAAGGATTAAATGAAGGCCCCTGGTACAGTTGGTGGCATGCAGTGAGCCCTCAATAACTGTTAGCTATTAGAATTACTCTGGTTATTGTTTACATTGTTGATGTGTTATCATGATTGACACTCCTCAAGAGCAGCCCCAGAACGTCCTCAAAGGGGATCCTGGGTTGGCCTCCCCCAACCATATTCCTCCACCCCGCCTCGCAGTCCCCCCACAGATTGTGACGTTGGCGGACCTGGGGTCTGGCCGGAAATCCCCCTTCCTGTTGCAGATAAGCCTGGCGCAGCCCAGCTGACCCCAGGCCCTCCCCCCTACCCCCCATGTCGTAGGATCAAGTCCCCAAGACGGAAAACCTGGCCACCCAACCCCCCCGCTCCACCCCCATCACCCCGTAAACACGCCTCCGCACCCCGGGTCTCTCACAGCCCGCCGTTCCCCAAGCTCCTGTCCCAAGTCCAAGCCACCCCTGCAGCAGGACAGTTGTAGCTATCAGGAGGCAGGCGGCCATCCCTGAGGGGTGGGGGGGGTGGGCGGGGGGCGCTTGGCCCCGCCCCGGGCCCTGCAACTCGACCCGGCTGCGACCCCCGGCTCTGACGTCTCGGAAAATTCCCCCCTGCCCAGGCCCCCAGGGGAGGGGGTACATGGTATGAAATGGGGCTGAGACCCCTGGCCGGGGACAGAGAAACCCGCCAGAGGTGAGCCATGAACTGGGGACTGAATGTCTGGGGCCCTGGACTCCTGGGTCTGAGGGAGGGGAGGGCTGAGGTCCCTTACTCCTAGTCTGAGAAAAGGGACACTGGAGGCCAAGATTCCAGGGTCCTGGGGAAGGAGGGAGCAAAAGGCCCGGACTCCTGGGTCTGAGGGAAGCAAGAGCTGGGGCCCAGACTCCAGGGTCCCTAAGTGTCACCAGCTCACCCCTTACCCCCTTTTTTTCCCCTGTCCAGAACATTCACAAGGAGCATCCATGGACATCTGGAACTGGGATGAAGCGTCTCCACAGGAAGTGCCCCCAGGGAACAGGCTGTCAGGGCTGGGTAGGCTGCTGGGGCTGAGTCCTTGTGAGGGGAGGGTGCACAGGTGGGGGCCTCCGCTGACCCCGACCCGGCCCTACCCGCCTCATTGCCTGCAGAAGGAGCTGAACTCGGCTTCTATTTCCCCGAACTGGCGCTCCCCGGAGACACGCTGATAGCGGAGACACGCTGGAAAGGTGACTGTGGGCTGGGACTCCTGGGAGCTGAGGAAGGTGAGAGGCTGGGCTCCTGGGTCTGAGGGAGGAAGGGGGCGTGCCTGGACTCCTGAGGCTGAAGGGGGAGAGGGCTGCTGGCTTGAAGTCCTGAGGTTGAAAGAGGACGAGGCCAGGGTCCTGAGTTCTAGGTGTGAGTGAGTAGGGGCTGGGGGCAATAACTCAGTCCCTGACAAATAAAGACTGCTGGGTGAGTGGTCGAGGGGGCGTCTCTAGTCATTGCTCACACCCTTCCCTAAACTCTGCTCGTTCTTATCCCTCACAGGGCTCCCACAGCCGGACTGGGGCTCCGCGTTACCGCACCCAGAAGCTCCATGGGGGGCGGGTGAGTGTGTGCGCAGAGGCGGGGTAAGGAGGGGACTAGGGTCCTCCACCGTAGCTAGAGGTTTAAACTCTTTGATCTTTGAGGGGAACGGGGCTAGGACGGGAACCCCTGTGTCCTCGAGATGGCATGGCCTAGATCCGGGAGCCTAGGGCGCCAGGTCTGAGAGCTTAGATTCCCAAGAACCCCTGAGGGGGCCGGGGACCGGGACACCTGTGCTCCCCTCACTTGGGGTCTGTTACTCCTCACAGAGCCCGCCCCTCAGGCTCTTCGGTGGTCGGGAGACTGTACAGACTTGGAGTGCACCGGCTCGGACCCTTGGAGCGGCGTCTTCCAGGCCCTGGGCCCCGCCCCTCCCGGCCTGGGTCCCGCCCCCTTAGCTGGTGCTGCGGGGGCTGCGGGCCAGAACTGTACCATCTCCGGGGGAGGGACCAACTCGTGGTCCTGCGCCCAGGCCGCCGCCAGCTCCACCAACTGGGACTGTTCTATTGGCCTCGACGGCCCCACCTACTGGGGCAAGGGCCTCCGCGGGGAGCCGAGCGCGGACTCTACCATTTCGTTGGGTGGGCCTGCGGGCTCAGACTATACCACCTCCTGGGTCTCGGGGCTGCAAACGGACTGCACCACCTCTTCAAAGGGGTACCAGACTTCAGATCTCACCACGTCCTCCGAACCAAGCCAGCAGTCGGGCGGCGTAACCTTGGCTTGTTACCCCAAAAATAACCACCGAGGTGAGAAGTCCGCCCCACCAGACTCCAGTGAGGCGGGGTCTAGGCGCGTTAGGGCGGGACCCGGGAAATTGGCAGGGAAGGTGCGGGGCTTAGTTACCTAAGAGCCCGAGAAAGGCGGTGAGGGTGGGTCCTGAGGGAGAAGAGGACTGAGACACTGGTAGTCTAATAGGGAGCAGGAGACCAGAACCTAGGCTCCTGGATTAGGTGAGAAGAAAGAGGTGAGGGTCTGGATGCCTGGGTCACCAAGGTGTGGCAGCCAAACTCCTCTAAGTTTCCGAGCTGGGGGCCTCGGCTGCGTGGGTCCCTGAGGCCGATTCTTGGGTTCCTTATATGGAGGGATCCGGACTCTTTGGGCCCCGAGGAGGAGGGGATCTGGACTTCTGGGCCCCGAGTTGGGAGGACCTGGACCCCTGGACCTTCGAAGCGAGGGAGCCCCGACAGCTGGGTCGTCGAAGGGACATGGTCTGGGGCTAGGAAGCCTGAGTGTTCACCTGTCTGCACTCTGCAGGTCCCATTCAGCTGTGGCAGTTCCTCCTGGAACTTCTCCGAGACGGGGAGCGTAGCAACTGCATCCGCTGGACTGGCAACAGCCGCGAGTTCCAGCTGTGTGACCCCAGAGAGGTGGGGGAGCCTCCCAGGCGCGCCAAATCCCGCCCCGGTCTCCTCCCGTTCAATTTAGCCGGGCCATTCTGTTTGCCTAGTAGTTGGCCCCGCCCCCAGCTCGTACTCCTCTCAACCCCGCCGGGAGTTACCTGGACGAACTCGCGTCCAGATCGTACCCGAAGCCGCACCCCCCGCCCCGCCCGTCAGTGGCCAAGCCCCGCCCCCTCCTGCCCTCTCAGACTAAGCCGGGCCTCTGTCCTAGGTGGCGCGGCTGTGGGGTGAGCGCAAGAGGAAACCCGGCATGAACTACGAGAAACTGAGCCGAGGCCTGCGCTACTACTACCGTCGCGACATCGTGCGCAAGAGCGGTGGGCGCAAGTACACGTACCGTTTCGGGGGCCGCGTGCCCGGCCTGGCCTATCCGGACTGCGCTGGGGGTGGACCGGGAGGAGCGACCCAATAAAAATATCCCATCAAACTAGTCGTGAGTGCTGCCTGCATCCTTCCCACGGATACTGACTAAACCGAATAGGGACTCTAAGTGTGCACCACCACACTCACATCCCACCGCCACCGCCACCCCCCGCCTGTGTGACCCTAAGACACACCCAGACCCTTAGGGGACCTACTTGTGTGCTCACTGTGTGATGGGACTTTCAAAGGAATCGTCTCAGGATGTGAGGGCGATCTGGCTGCGACATCTGTCACCCCATTGATCGCCAGGGTTGATTCGGCTGATCTGGCTGGCTAGGCGGGTGTCCCCTTCCTCCCTCACCGCTCCATGTGCGTCCCTCCCGAAGCTGCGCGCTCGGTCGAAGAGGACGACCTTCCCCGATAGAGGAGGACCGTTCTTCGGTCAAGGGTATACGAGTAGCTGCGCTCCCCTGCTAGAACCTCCAAACAAGCTCTCTCAAAGGAATCGTCTCAGTCCCTACAGGGCCTAGTATGTGCCTGCCTGTGCTGGGACTTGTAAAGGAATCAGACCCAATCACTAACTTTCAGTTTACCTACCGTGTCCCTCCTGAAGAGAGGACTCAAGACTCCAAAAAACAGTTTATGTGTGTCCTTCCGGTGCTTTTCCTAAGGAAAATTAGGCCTAGGGTTTGATCCCCCAAACCACCTCCTGTCTTCCCACTCCAAGCTGAGGGTGATAGAACTACGATCTAGACCCCAAGGAGACCCTACCCCATTCTGGGAACCACTGAGCCCCTAAAAAAGAATGGTCCTCCCATGGACTGACAAGATGCCCATTTTATTTTTTATTTTTTTATTTTTTTAAAGATTTTATTTATTTATTTGACACAGAGAGACAGCGAGAGAGGGAACACAAGCAGGGGGAGAGGGAGAAGCAGGCTTCCCGCTGAGCAGGGAGCCCGATGCAGGGCTTGATCCCAGGACCTTGGGATCATGACCTGAGCCGAAGGCAGACGCTTAACGACTGAGCCACCCAGGCGCCCCGAGATGCCCATTTTAAATATCTGGTCTGGGAAGGACTAACCAAGGTGACCTGAAGGAGGTGAGGGAGGGAGCCAGCTTCAGGAAGAGCATTGCAGGTCAAGGGGACAGCAAGTGCAAAGGCCCTTAGAGGAAAGTCAGCCTGCATGTTTAAGTAGGAGGAGGCCAGTGTGGCTGGGACAGTGGGAGGAAAGATAGGAAGGATAGGAAATGAGGGTATAAGAGAGACAAAACTGTGTAGGTCATTTGTAAGGACTTTGGCTTTTGACTGAGAGAGTCAGACAAGACCCAAGGGGAGGGTTCTAGGCCAAAGGGAAGTGATCTGACTGAGGTGTTAACAGGGTCCCCTCTGGCTGAGTGGATGATTGTGGAGGGCAGTGGGGAAGCCAGGAGGCCAGGGAGTGGACTACTGCAATAGCCCAGGCTAGAGGTGCCTGTGACTTGAACCAGATGTCGGAGAAAATTCTGGATATATTGCTAAGGCAGAGCCAACAGGATTTCTTGACAGATCAACTGTGGGGTATGAGAGTCAGAGCTACCTCTGTGACTAGAAGCATAGATGTGTCACTTTCCGAGATGGATTAATTTCTGCCAGACCCAAGCTTTTATTCTTAACCCCTCCTATGATGCAGGACTTTGGTTTGAGTCCTCAGGAACCCAAATCTGTGTTAATTTGTGCCTTCTGAGGCCTGGGGAAAGAAGATAATGAACAGGGACGTGGAGTCTGGGTATTCCTTATAATGTGGCAAATGACCCTGGGAGAAAAACTGGTTCGATTTCAAACCCCTAACAATTGATACCGTAATAAGCATAAAGAGGGTAAGGATTCTTGTGTTTTGTTCAGTGATGCTTCCCCAAGCCTTACAGAAGTACCTGGCACAGGGTAAGCGTTCAATAAGTAATTCTTGCATGAATACGCATACTTCTGCTGGGATATTTTCCCCAGGCCCACTCCACAACTAGCCCCAAGAAACAAAACTCTTTTCCCTAGGTGAAAACAGGAGGGTGATGAGAACCGGTAACCAGCGTCTCAAGCCCCCACTGGACCTTCGAAGTGCCACGCAAGCTCACGATTGGGCCGAGAGTGATGATGAACAGGCATTCAGCCCAATAGGAGTTCGGGGTTCGCCCGGATGGGCGTGGCCTTAATGGCTTGGCGGACGGCCTCCACGAGGGCGCTCTAGCCATGCGGAAGACTCTCATTTACTCGGCCTCTCCTCACTTCCGGCCGGTCTTAATTCCGCTTCCGGTCCGACTCTGGCGTTCTTGCTGAGGGTCACATTGAGCTGCGAGGTGTTGCTGTGGTGTGTTTAGGTGAGTGTCGAGGGCTTGGGTAGCTGGGACCCTATCCTGGGGAATTGAGGAACCGGACTCTAGTTTCCCCGAGAACGAAGTGAGTTTGTAGCCCGCGGCGTCCGGCCTCCCTGGTCCCTGGGGTTCTGTTCTGTTAGTAGTCGTCTAGCTAACGATTATGTAGCTCTTCTTTAATGCCAGGTAACATTTCAAGTGACTTTATTAATTCATTTTGTTTTCCCTCCAGCCCTATGAGGTAGGGCCTGTAATGATCCCTTTTTGACAGTGGCGCAGCTGAAGCTCAGCGATATTAAGCTGCTCAGCCAGTGTCCAGGGTTTGGATTCTGTAGTTTGGACTGTAGTGCCCTCAATCACCAGACCGCAGGCGTGGCCTCCCGTGGCTTGCCCGGGTCGCAGCCTGGCTCCCTAGTTTCTGGTCCTCCCTCCCGCTTGGACTTTGGAGAGGCCTCAGAGTCATCTATGAACACCCCCCCCCCCCCCCCCCGCAAAACAACTGCTCCGAACAAATCTGGGTCCCAGCGCTGGTATTCTACGTCCCCCTCCCCACGCCCCTCTGTGCTTTTCCCCCAGATACAACGCTGTGGTTCCCCAGATCCCCATCACTATCTTGGATCTCTTGAATTTAACACTGGCCTGATCACTTCTTTGTAACCCCATTATTCTTCGAATTCTCTAGGATAGAGGCAGTTTCACATTCCCTGGTGAAAACTGCGTGTCACCTCCTAAAAGACTTTATAACAGGTTTTTAACTCTGGGTCTGCAAAATCAATAGAATGCAAGGTGTGCTAAGGACTTGAATGGGGAAAAAATTACATCTGTATTTTTCTTAATCTGTAATTGAAATGTAGCATTTCCTTCAGTTAGGACTGGAGGCAACAACCTTAGTAATATTAGCAATCAAAATCACAGGTCATCTCATATCACATTATGGTTGCAGATGTCACAGAATACATTTCCACTTTCGATTACTTCAAAATTGTGGTAGTCAGTAAGCCCTCAGCTACATACAACTGGTGTTCTTTGTGATCCTCTGCAGTTTTTTTTAATGCATTTAAAAATATTCTGAGAGAGAGTCATTAGACCCCTGAGGAGTTCATGGCACCAAAGAGATGAAGAACCTCTGCAGTGTAGGTTCTGTCGATGATGGGGTGCAGTTCCTCTACTTGTATGACCTTGGGAAGTCACTTAGACGCCCGGTCCCTTGTCTGAAACAGTGATAGCAGTAGTTCCTACCTTTTAGAGTGGCTGCAGGAGTAAAGTGTAGAACAGTGCTTGGCCTCGACTAAGCACCAGTGAATGTTAGCTGGTGTTATTTTGGAATGAATAAGACCTGATTTTGCTAAGTAGTAACCCCCCTCCACCAAGCCCTGCTGTAACTGCCACACTTAGATGTGTGGGTTTGCCCCACCCTTCACCTCTGTGTGTATATATTGAGAGGGAGAAAGTGGTGGCTTGTTCACACCTACCTACTCCATTCTCCTGTGTCTGGGTGGGCTGACATCCCCGTGCCCAGGCCCCCAAGAACTTTTGCCAACATCCACTCTCTTTGCCTCCAAGAATCAGCACCATGGCAGAAGACATCAAGACCAAAATCAAGAACTACCAGACTGCCCCTTTTGACAGCCGCTTTCCCAACCAGAACCAGACCAGGAACTGCTGGCAGAACTACCTGGGTAAGCAGGGCACGGGGGTGCGAAGGGATGCGGAACCTTTTCCTGGTCCTACACTTCAAGGTGTTTACCTATTGCCTGCTCCTAGGGGATCTGTACATCCTAGGCCTCTTTTTTCCGTCTGAACATCCTACTTTGCCAGGCTCATGCCCCTCATCACAGCTGTGTTCAAGATCCAAGATCTGGGCCAGGGTCACAAACTTTGATTCCTACAATGATATATATATATATATTTTTAAGATTTATTTGTGTGTGTATGAGACAGATGTTAACATACATACAGGAAATACATAAAATATAACGTACAGCTAAATGAATAATACTTAAGTGAATCCCCTGTGTAACTATAACCTGGATAGAAAATTAGATCCTGTCAGCATTCTGAGCTTCTTTGCCTACTGCATGCCCTGTCGTAAACACAACATCCTACTCTCTGCACCAGAGATGCTACCCTGCCGGCTTAAGGCAATCACATTTTGGTTTTATCACTGCTTTTAGGTTCGCCTCTTGATGACCTTGACAAATATCGTATATATTGTCTTTTGTTTGGGTTTCTTCATTCAGCAGTTTTGAAGATTCATCCTTGCTGTGGCGTGTAGTTTGCTCATTTTCATTGTGTACAGTTTTCCATCATGTATTCCCAGACACTTGTGTGCTTTCCAGTTTGGGGCTTTTATGAATGACTATGCTATAAACGTTCTCTTAAATGTAATTTGATGTCCATGCGAATGCTTTTCTGTGTAGAGAATGTGCCCAGGAGTGGAATACCTGGAGTAATTTTCTTTTTTTTAATTAATTGCCTACTTAAAAAAACCAGATTATCCTCCTCCTGTCCTCCTCTGTAGGATGCCAGCATCTTAGCCCCAAGATCATCTTCCCCTTCCCTTGCCCTGGTTTTGGACTTCATACATGCCCCTCATGTTGCCCCCTCATTCCAGACCCCAAAATTTTCAAGTCAAACAGTTGTCTAGGGGTTGCAAAATCAACTTAGCAAGGCCTGTCTAGCCCTTTTCAGTACATCTGTAGGAATAGACATTCCTTGTGACACTTGTTTTGTGGGTGTATGTGTGTATGTAACTGGTTGTGAAGTAAAGACAATTTCTGTGAGTTTTGATAAAAAATGTGTTCTAGCCCTTGGCCCGGGCTGACCCTGAACTGCTCTCTCCACAGACTTCCACCGCTGTGAGAAGGCAATGACTGCTAAAGGGGGTGATGTCTCCGTGTGCGAATGGTACCGTCGTGTGTACAAGTCCCTCTGCCCCATATCCTGGGTACGTGCCACCTCCTGGGGCCCTTGGGACGCTGGGGTGGGGTCTTAGCAGAGAGAAGTATGGTAGCTTGGAGGGGGCTCATCTGGGAGAGGCAGAGGGAGGACAGGGCATCGCGCCATCCATGGGACTCGGCCTTGTCTTCTTTCTGGAATTGCCTCCCTTCTCTCTGTTCACCGGTACTCTCAACCTGTCAGGGCTCTCAGCCAGGGCGACCAGGGCCCTCTCCTCGGCACATCCCTCTTGCCCGTGAACTCCACAAATAGATACACAGTGCTGGCTCCCCGTCCCTGTGGGGCTCACCATCTTGTGCAATTCTCTGCCTTTTTATTATGCACATTTTCAAATTATACATAAAAATAGAATAATTCAGTGACCCCCAATTATACCCACTACCCAAATTGAATAGTTTCAAGATTGTTCCACATTCCCTTCATCTGTCCCCTTTTCTTCTTTGCTGAAGTGTTCTGAAGCAAATCCCAAGCATGTCTTTTCATCCCTACCTACTTCAGTGTGCATCTCTAGAAGACTCAGACCCAATAAGGCAGTTAGTCTGTTTAGCCCTGATCTGACCAGACCTTTTGTCACCATTTAATACTCTGTCATACACTTTTTCAAATAAAGAATTTATGTTTAATATTGTACTGTTTCTTCAAAGTAAAAATCCCATTGACTGCAAGAAACATGGAGAGATGGTCAAATCTTTTTTTAAAATGCTGGAAGTGAATGTAACCAGCATGCTAATTTCAGAGATGTTAAAATAAAAAGCCCTTGTGTCTTAGAATCAAAATATACTGGTTTTTTTTTTAAGATTTTACTTATTTATGTATTAGAGAGAGAGAGAAACAGCATGAGAGGGGAGAAGATCAGAGGGAGAAGCAGGCTCGCCGCTGAGCTGGGAGCCCAATGTGGGACTCGATCCCAGGACTCCAGGATCATGACTTGAGCCGAAGGCAGTCGCTTAACCAACTGAGCCACCAAGGCGCCCAAAATAATGATACTATTACAGGTCATAGTACTCATTTAAAAAACAAAAAACAGGGGTGCCTGGGTGGCTCAGTCAGTTAAGCATCTAACACTTGATTTCGGGTCAGGTCATGATCTCAGGGTCATGAGATGGAGCCCAGAATTGCGCTCAGCGGGGTATCTGCTAGAGATTCTTTCTCTCCCTTTCCCCCTCCTCCCATTCAGATGGGCTCTCTTGCTCTGTCTAGCTCTCTTTCAAATAAATAAGTCTTAAAAAAAAAAAAGTAAGCAGTACAGTAAAATAAAAGTAGGAGCCCTCTTGTGCTCCCCAGCCCCCCTTCCCTGAGGTAACTACTGTTAGCTGATTACCTTCTTCTCTGTATAAATTAATCATAGAGACCTGGGGAGCTTTCTGTGTATGGGTGGGTCATACTATATGGTCTTTGACTACTTTGACCTAATCAATGTGTCTTGAAGCCTTTCTTATAATAATGCGTATAGGTCTGCCTTACTTGTTTTAGTAAGTTTCATATGCTTTTATTTAACTGATTCCCTTTTGATGGAGATGATGTTCTAGTTTTTTCAGTATATTTGAAACATCCTTGATGTATGCCTTCGGGGCTTATTTCTTGAGAACAGATTGCGTTAATGCAGTCTCCCTCAGCTTGCCTGGTTTTCCTCCCCGCTCTCCAGCCACACTGTCTCAAGTGTCTTTGAGTGCCCTGTGCCCTTCAAGGATTTCCCCTTATCCCTGGATGACCTTGAGTAAGCTGATGTTGTAAGTACATAGCATCCCTCCTCCACCCTCAGAGCCTGCATCAGGTTTGTGCTAGACAGGGGGCCAGGAAGCATGCTTCCAGTCCCCGTGCTGGCCCTATACCCCATTCTCTGTGACCTGGGTCTGCCCTCGCCTTGGGAGCATCAGATTGTGTGGTTCCTACCCTCAGGTGCTGGCAATGTCCCCTTTGTTAGGGCTTATAAATGTATTCTGCAAAGCCCCCTTTATACTGGCTGCCCTGGCTTCTTTATTTCAAAAACTTGGTGAAGTAAGAATAAAAATTTTAAGATTTTATTTATTTATTTGAGAGAGCGAGAACATGAGCAGGGGTGGGGCAGAGGGAGAAACCCAACTCCCTGCTTAGCTTCTAGCAGGGAGCCTGATGTGAGGCTTGATCCCAGGACCCTGGGATCATGACCTGAGCTAAAACCAAGAGTCAGACGCTTAACTGACTGAGCCACGCAGGCGCCCCTTTTTTTCGCTTTTTTAAATGACACTTCAGTGTACAATTCCACTGCAAGAAATATTTTCCCCGGGGCACCTGGGTGGCTCAGTCGTAAGCGTCTGCCTTCGGTTCAGGTCATGGTCCCGGGGTCCTGGGATCAAGCCCCGCATCGGGCTCCCTGCTCGGTGGGAAGCCTGCTTCTCCCTCCCCAACTCTCGTTGTGTCTCTGTCAAATAAATAAATAAAATCTTTAAAAAAAAAAAAAAAAAAGAGAGAGAGAGAGGTAAACCCAGCGAATGAGATATTCACACATAGAAAACTGTGGACTATGGACAGTACAAGTCCAGTGCGAGGGAATCCAGGGGAACCCAGGCATTTTTGAAAAGATGTCCATCCCCCATTCAAATCATCAGGACAACACAGCTTAAACAGCAGAGAGATGCTCATTTCTACCTTGCAGTCTGGTGCAAGAATTATAAAGGTTGACTGTGCTAAATGTTAGTGGTATTATAAATTGAGGTCATTTTGGCAGGATCTTTCAAAATGGAAAAAAAGCTCTGCAGATTTGGCAGTTTTACACGTGGTCATCCTACAAAGATGCTTGTATACAAGGATGTGTCCATAGCAGAATTGTTTGTAATGAGCATTCAGAAACAACCCAAGTTAGATAAATGATGGTACATTTTTTTTTTTTTTAAGATTTTATTTATTTATTTGACAGAGAGAGGGAACACAAGTAGGAGGAGTGGGAGAGGGAGAAGCAGGCTTCCCGCTGAGCAGGGAGCCCGATGCGGGGCTCGATCCCAGGACCCTGGGACCATGACCTGAGCCGAAGGCAGACGCTCAACGATTGAGCCACCCAGGCACCCCAAATGATGGCACATTTATCTTGACCTATGTGACAGAATACAGAAAGCACTCTAAGACTTGGGGAAAAGGCAAGTTGCAGGACAATCTATATAGTGTGGCCCAATTTATGTATATGTTTTTCAGAGTAGAACTCGTGATATGGTATGTGTGTGTGCATGTCTGTATATATGTGTGTAAATGGGCACTTAACCGTGGGCCAGCTGCTTTGTAAGCACTTTATATCCTATGAGGGCAAACATGCTAAAATACGGGATGAGATGGATACTATTATCACTATCCTCATTTTGCATGATTAAAAACTCAGGCCCTGAAAGGTTGAGAAATTTGCCCAAGGTCACACAGCTAGGAAGTGATGGGGTGGGGGTTCAGAGTCAGTCTTCCTTATCCATGCTTTTGTCCACTGCCTCTAATATATGGCATATAAATGTGAGTGGGTGTGTCTAAATGGATATGCCTCTGGCTGCCTATAGGAAGGTCCACAAGTTGCAGAGTGTTACTTCTGGGGAGTGTTAACAGTTGGATATGGGCCTTTCCGTCATTGTTTATATGTATGCATACATCTGTGATCAACAGTAGGATCACACTCTATTCAGTTTTGCATCTTTTTGCACTTGACTGTATATCTTGGAGATCTATTCATGCCAGAGCATAGATCAGCCTCTTTTTTTTTTTTTTCCCCCCTCACAGCTGCCTAGTATTTCTTCTTTCCTTTCTTCTGCCATACATCATTGAGTGTTGACTCTGGGGTTCCTGAAACAGGGCACAGCCACACACTCTTGAATCTCTGTCCTACGTCTCCCCAGGGACAGCCCTGCAGTGAAGTGGAATTTTTCTGCCTGTTACTCCGCACCCCCCCCCAGCCCCCTACCCCCTCAGTGGCTCAGTTCATTCTGGACAGTAATTCTTGTCTTTCTGGGTCACTACTGATTCCCCCACTCCTGGAACAGTGGCAGTACTGGGCTTCCTTGTTGACCGACTGAACAGGTGGGCAAAGTGAGGAAGACAGAGTTCACCCATCTGGTTTCCCCACAGAGGAACGGGGTAACACTGGCTGTCTTTCCACAGGTGTCAGCCTGGGACGACCGGCGGGCAGAAGGCACATTTCCTGGGAAGATCTGAACTGGCTTTACCCACCTCTCCTCTGTCCTCCCTCCTTCTCCCAGGGAGGTGAAGGGGGACGTGGGTGCATGGTGATCCCCGCCCTGGGATTCTGAATCATGGCTTAACTAATAATAAATACTTGTTGGAAAAGTGTAAGACTGCGTATGTGTAAAAGAGCTAGGTGATCGGGCAAGAAGCTGTGGTGGGAATTAATACCTTGACCAGTAAGAGGGGCTTCAAGGTGACTGGTTTTTTCTGTTTTGTTTAAGTTTTGTTATTAAACTGACCACCTTCTCTATACCAGACAATAGAGTGAGTGATACAGAATAGCCTCAAGCCCTTGGATGTGCTAAAATTTATCTGTATGTTCCCCTTTATTATCTATACAATTTCAAAAAACTTTTCTTATGTAATTTTTGAACCACATGAAAATAGTATAATAAAAATTCCTATATACCCATTACCTAGCTTGAACAGTTACCAACAAATGACCAGTCAGTTTCACCTCTAATTATTCCCCTCCCCCTCTAGGTGATTTTAAAGTAAATCCTAGGGATCATATGTTATCCAGAAATAAGTAAGTATATGTGTCTCTTAGAGTCACAGGTTTATTTTACACATAATTACACTACCATTATTACATCTAAGAAATTAATGATAAATTTTTAATATCTAATAAACAGGGTTTGTTTTTTTTTTTTAAGATTTATTAATTTGACAGCACAAGTAGGCGAGGGGCAGGCAGAGGAAGAAGGAGAAGCAGGTTCCCCACTGAGCAGAGAACCGGATGCGGGGCTCGATCCCAGGACCCTGGGATCATGACCTGAGGTGAAGGCAGATGCTTAACCGAGTGAGCCACCCGGGAGTCCCTAATAAGCAGTTTTCTGCACAATGTGTAATATTTCCCTCTGTTCTGGGCCACCTCTTAAATGTTATGGTGATGATTGGAAAGTCATTTAAGTAGGCCAAATTTTCTTGCTGCTCCCAGAGAAATTGCCACACAATGATAGTCCAGAGTATCATCCACCAGACTAGTCAGCATAACTAGCTAGAGCATCAGGTTGTGGCTGGATTGGTGTTTCCTCAAGACCACTCAAATGGTTGAGAGACAGACTTATCCAGAGCACATTCAGATGAGCAGAGAGATGATTCTTGTATTGAAGGACAGTGGCCCTGGGGAGGGATCTTCTGAAATATCTGCCTATGAGGAGGAAGGGCTCTAAGCAGAGGACCCTCATGCATGCCCAGGGACTTTGAGGAACTGTGGAAGCTTATGTCATGTGTTGGCTATAAGAAAGAACTTCAACATGGTGAAAATTTCAAATAAAACAGGAAGTCGAGTGAAAAGATGTAGGGAACTTACTCAGATCCCAGATGCCCAGTTCTGCCCAGAGGCTGCCACCATTAGCAGTTTTCCGGGCATTCCCCTGCAGAGACTGCCCATATATCTACAAGTATTTACAAATATGTACATTATATGTATTCGATTTGGTAAAGATTTGATAGGGCTCTCCTGTTTCCTCTCTGATCTACCACTTCTTGTTTGCTCCCACAGTTCCTGCCATGCTGGCCTTTCAAGGTGACAGGAACTGGGTGAGCAAATGAAGCGTCGACATGCATCAGGCTGTCTGCAACCTGGAGACCTTTGCATTTGCTCTTCGCCCTGCCTGGAATGCCTTTCCACCAGAGACCCACTTGGCTCTCTCTTTAGGTCTTCCTCAAATATAACTCAGGCCTTCCCTGACCCCTCGACCTACCATCTCAGCTCCCATGCACACGTTTGCCGCCCTTCACTCCTTTTGTTTCTTAAGTACTTGACCACTAATATGCCCTGTATTTTACTTAATTCACTCTTGATCATTGCCCCGACACACACCAGAAGGTAATTTCTATGACGGCAGAGATTTTTAAAAATGCACATTCCCTCTTAAACATTTTATTACAGAAAATCTCAAGCGTTCAGAAAAAGTGGACAATGAGTACAATTGCTGTTAGCCCACCACCTCGGTTTAACAATTGTTAATATTGTGTCATATTTACTTGGTGTGTACACGTGTTTTTTACTAAACCATTTAAAAGTACAGTTGGCCCTTGAGCAAAGTGAGAGTTAGGGGCACCAACCATCCATAAATTAAAAAAAAATCCGCATATAACTTGGCTCCCCACAAACTTAACCACTAGTAGCTTCTACTGCTGAGTGGAAGCCTTACTGATAACAGTTGATTAACAGTCGGTTATTTTCGGGCGCCTGGGTGGCTCAGTTGGTTAAGCGACTGCCTTCGGCTCAGGTCATGATCCTGGAGTCCCTGGATCAAGTCCCGCATCGGGCTCCCTGCTCGGCAGGGAGTCTGCTTCTCCCTCTGACCCTCCCCTCTCTCATGTGCTCTCTCTCAAATAAATAAATAAAATCTTTAAAAAAAAAAAAAAACGGTTATTTTCTATGTTATATGTATTATATACTATTCTTATAATAAGGTAAGCTAGAGAAAAGAAAATGTTATTAAGAAAATCATAAGAGAAAATACATTTATAGCACTGCATGTGTGTGTATTGGGAAACATCTGTGGGTAAGTGGACCCATGCAATTCAAACATGTCTCGTTCAAGAGTCAACTGTAGTTTCCAGACATCTTGACACTTCACTCCTAAATACTTAAGTCTGTATCTCTGAAAAATGACGTGTTCCTTCATACCATTATCACTTCTAAGAAAGACTAACATTAATTCCCTAATGTCTGATACTCAGATTTCCCAAATTGTGCCCCAAAAGTCTTCTATACTGTTGGCTGTGTTCTGTACCAAGATCCAATCAAGGTTCAAGTTCTGCGTTGGTTTTTTAGGTCTCTAGTGTTTTTTAAATTCTACAGTAGCCTCCCTGCTCCACCCCACCTGCTCTTAGAAGATGGGTTTTTATAAGAGGCCAGGCCAACTGTCCTGTAGTGTCCCGCACTCCAGATTTGCCTAATTGCTTTCTCACGGTGTCATTTAGGTGCTTCTGCCATCTTCTATAGTGTGTGTGTGTGTGTGTGTGTGTGTGTTTTAAGATTTTATTTATTTATTTACTTGAGCGAGCAAGAATGAGTGCACAGCAGGGGTAGCGGCAGGCAGAGGGAGAAGCAGGCTCCCCGCTGAGCAGGGAGCCTGATGTGGGACTCGATCCCAGGACTCCGGGATCATGACCTGAGCCGAAGGCAGACGCTTAACCAACTAAGCCACCCAGGTGTCCCAATCTGTAGTTCTTAAAAACTGGAAGTTTGCTCTAAAGGCCTGATTAGGTACAGGTTAAGTACTTTTTACAAGAATCCTTCTTGTGTATCTTCCTTATTGCTTCCTGTCAGGAGGTACATGATGCCCGGTTGCCCCAATAGTGATGGCCAAGTCTGATCCCTGGGGACGGTGATGGCCACCAGCTATCTCCTCCAGAAAGATGTTTTCCCTTTTCGTCATTGGCAAGTGACCTGTCGGGGGGGGCTCTAGGATGAATGGTTCTGCCATGGCACCGTGACAGCCTTACACATCTCCCCATAAGCCACGTAGGGAAAACTTAGCTGTGGTCTGGCCTGAACTTTGGCAGAAGGCCTGGGGTTTCCTCCTGCAACGAAGGGAGATGGGCGGTCTTGTAAAGAGCCGCTGTGAGGCAGTTTCTCATCCACCTCTGTCTCTTGCAGGAGACTGCTACAAGACCAGTTCTCATCTACCTCTCCTGTTTCAGTTGAGCACAGGACTTTCTTCCTCACTCCCCCTTAGGGTATAGCTGCAGGCTATAAAACTACTCTGAAGCTACTGTGCTGAGCACCTTACCTGCCTATTCTCTGGCCTTCTAACAACTCAAGCCATAGATTTTGTTATGACCCCTGTTTTATGAGTGAGGACACCGCCACTTGCAACCATCTGCTGTTTTGTGGGGGTGTGGGTGTCCTTTTAGTGCATCTGTATCAGGGTTCAGTGCAGAAAACGGAAACCTCCCAAGTCATAGGAAGTAGAGACTTAATAGGAGGAATTTGGATCTAGTGAAGTTGGACCTAGTATCACATCTGTATTTCGTTATATTCAACGTGAGCCAACATTTTACAGGCTTCAATGTAGCTTTGCAATAGGTTTTTACATTACCTTGAAAAAAGTATCTGGGGGTGCCTGGGTGGTTCAGTTGGTTAAATGTCTGATTCTGGGCTTCGGCTCAGGTTACAGTCTCAGCACAGAGTCTGCTTGAGATTCTCTGCCTCTCCCTCGCCCCCTGCTCATGTGCTCTCTCTCTCTCTCTCAAATAAATAAATAAAATCTTTTTTTTTTTTAAGATTTTATTCATTTATTTGACAGAGAGAGAGAACAAGTAGGCAGAGAGGCAGGCAGAGGGAGAGGGAGAAGCAGGCTTCCTGCTGAACAGGGAGCCCGATGCGGGGCTCGATCCCAGGACCCCGGGATCATGACCTGAGCCGAAGGCAGCGGCTTAACTGACTGAGCCACCCAGGCGCTCCAATAAATAAAATCTTAAAAAAAGAATCTGGTATTCCAGTCACCTTGAGCAGGGCAAGCACTGTGGCGGGAGCAGGGGCGCGGGGCAGTGGGAGTGCAGACTGAAAATGCAGACCCCTGGGGCAGTACTCATCCTTCCGGCTCTGATCCACTGTTGTACTGGGGGGTCTAATCAGGCCTATGTCTGCCTCCTTCTTGAGTAGGCCAGAGATCCCATCTAAACAGCCATCCTGCAGCAGTTCCCCATGCCAGGTGGCCTGACGCACGTTCCAGACTGGTGGTGGCTCCTGGGGTTGCCACAGCTGGTATGGCTGGTTCAGGGGGGCTGGCATTGGAACAGTGTTTGGCAGCTTGATTATTGGCTGTGCCAGGAGCCTGTCTCAAGCAGCAGCTCTCCTTTGCCATTCTGGGCTTTGCCCTGTCTGAGGCCTTGGGGCTCTTCTGTTTGATGGTCGCCTTTTTGATCCTCTTCGCTGTGTGAGGCTGAATGGGGGTCGCTGCGTAATATTCAAATCCTGCTGCTTCGACTTAAGGCCATACCTGGTGCTGGAGTGTGCCAAACTTTACAATTAAACACGTCTCTCTAAACAAAACCCTGGTATTCCAGCTAACGAAGAAGAAAATAAAGAATTAAAACATAAGCATTTTGCAACCCCTAATGAATCTAAAGGTGATGTCAGTGGCGGCAAATATCACTAAAGAGAGACAGCTGAATAGTATGTGCCTCCAGACGGAAGTACTCCTAACCACTCATGAAAAGTTTTGCCAAAATAAACCTGAATCTGATCAGGCTTCTAGATTCAACTTCTGATTCACAGGAATTATAGAGGACAGTGGAATATGTTAAATTGCATCATAGGAAGCAATTGGAAAAAACTAGATTCTGGAAAACTCTACAAGAAAAATGACCCATTTTCTTCAATAAATGCACTCTAAATGCAGGAAAAAAGGAGGGAGGGTATTAGGGGAAGACCATATAGATTAAAAGAGATTTAAGAGGTATATATTTGGGGGTTGCCTGGGTGGCTCAGTCAGTTAAATGTCTGCCTTCAGCTCAGGTCATGATTCCAGGGTCCTAGGATTGAGCCCTGCATTGGGCTCCCTGCTCCATGGGGAGCCTGCTTCTCTCTCCCCCTGCTCATGCTCTCTCCCAAATAAATAAAATCTTTTTAAAAAAGGTAAATATTTGGATCCTAAATGAAGCAAACTTTTTTTTAAAAAAAATTATTTTTAAGTTCAATTAAGTTAAATTCACTTAACAATTAAGTTAAATTCAATTAACAAATGTGTTACTAGTTTCAGAGGTAGAGTTTAGTGATTCATCAGTCTTATATAATAGTCATTGCTCATTACAGCAAGTGCCCTCCTTAATGCCCATCACCCAGTTACCCCATCCCCCCAACCCCCTCCACTCCAGCAACCCTCAGTTTGTTTCCTGTGATTCTTTTATGATTTGTCTCCCTCTCTGATTTCGTCTTGTTTTATTTTTCCCTCCCTTCTGCTATGATCCTTTTTGTTTCTTAAATTCCACATATGAATGAGATCATATGATAATTGTCTTTCTCTGATTGACTTATTTCACCTAGCATAATACCCTCTAGTTCCATCCACGTCATTGGCAAGATTTCAATTTTTGATGGCTGCGTAGTATTCCATTGTATATATGCCACATCTTCTTTATCCATTCATCTGTTGATGGACATCTGGGCTCTTTCCATAGTTCGGCTATTGTGGACATTGTGAAGCGAACTTTTTTTTTTAAACTTTTTTTTTTTTTAAAGATTTTATTTATTTATTTGAGAGAGAGCATAGGAGAGGGTGGCTGAGCAGGGAGCCCAATGCAGGGCTTGATCCTAGGACCCTGAGATCATGACCTGAGCCGAAGGCAGATGCTTAACCCGTTGAGCCACCCAGGCGCCCTTGAAGCAAACTGTTTTAATAGCATTTATGAGACAGTTGGAAATTTAAACACTGACTGAATATTTTTATTATGTTAAGGAATTATTGTTAATTTTTTAGGTGTGATGATGATACTGAGGTTGTGTTTTAAGCTATTATTTTTTAGAGATACCGAGTATACTGAATACTGAAATATTGATGACTTCCGAAAGTGGTTAACAGTTGGAAGATCTGGAGAAGCGGGCTGTAGCCTGGGTTTGCAGAAATGACCCTCAAGAAAATACTCAAGGACGCCTGGGTGGCTCAGTTGGTTAAGCGACTGCCTTCGGCTCAGGTCATGATCCTAGAGTCCCGGGATCGAGTCCCGCATCAGGCTCCCTGCTCGGCAGGGAGTCCGCTTCTCCCTCTGACCCTCCTCCCTCTCATGCTCTCTGTCTCTCATTCTCTCTGTCTCAAATAAATAAATAAAATCTTTAAAAAAAAAATACTCAAGAACAGGCATGCCACAGGGCCCAGCTACCTCCCCTACAATTGAGAAGTTGAGGAATCAGGAGGTACCTGCTGGAACTCTTTATGTCAAGAACATACTATTATATGCTCCAGGAACAAGAGCCCACCATTAGCATAGCTTCTGCACAGCAGGAAGCTGGAGCCGGGGTAGGGGTGTCCAGGACAGTGCTGGAAAGTACCATAAGCTTCACTGCCACTCCCTCCCCCACCCCCCAGTTGGAGGGGCTGTCTCACTGCCAGAACCAGTTGAACACCCTGAACTCTGAAATCAAGCTCAGGTAACCTTTTTTCCCAGCTTTATTGAGATAAAATTGACATATAGTGTATAAATTTAAGGTATACAATATGATTTGATTCACGTATGTATTGTGAAATGATTACCATAATAAGGATGGTTAATACATCCATCACCTCACATAATTACCTTTGCATGTGTGTGTATTCGTGTGGCGAGAATATATAAAATTTACTCTTAGCAACTTTCAGGCAGTATTGTCAACTATAGTCACTATGCTGTAAATTAGAATCCCAGAACTTTATTCACCTTCTAACTGGAAGTTTGGACCCTTGGACCAACATCTCCCCATTCCCGGCCAACCACCCCCATCAGCCCTTGGCAACTGCCATTCTCTCTGCTCCTCTGAGCTTTTTTAGTGATGCCATGCAGTACTTGTCTTTCTTTTTTCTGGCTTATTTGAATTAGCACAGTGCCCTCCAGAATCACCCATGTTGTCACAAATGAAAGGCTTACTTCTTCTTAAAGGCTGGCTGATATTCCTCTCTGTGTGCGTGCACACACACCACATTTTCTTTATCCATTTACCTGTCTGTGGACACTTAGGTTGTTTCCATACCTTGGCTATTCTGAATAATGCTACAGTGAACATGGGAATACAGATACCTGTTCAAGATGGTGATTTAATTTCCTTTGGATATATATACCCAGAAGTGAGGTTGCTGGGATCATATGGTAGTTCTATTTTTAATTTCTTAAGGAACTTTAATACTGTTTCCACAGTGGCTGTACCAGTTTCCATTTCCACCAACAGTGCGCAGGGTTCCCTTTTCTCTACATCCTTACCAGCATTGGTTATTTCTTGTCTTTTTAATAATAGCCATTCTAACAGGTGTGAGGTGTTATCTCACGCTGGCTTCGATTTGTATGTCCCTGTTGATGAGTGATGTTGATCACCTTTTCATGTACCTTTGGCCATTTGCGTGTCTTCTTTGGAAAAAATATCTATTCAGGTCTTTTAACCATTTTTAAATTGGGTTTTTGTGGCAGTTCTTTGTTTTTGCTATGGAGTAATATGAGTTCGTTACATGTTTTGGAATTTAACCCCTTACCAAATATGTGATTTGCAAATATTTTCTCCTGTCTCATAGGTTTCCTTTTTATTTTGTTGATGGTTTCCTTTGCTGTGAAGAAGCCTTTTGGTTCGCTGCAGTCCCACTTATTTATTTCTGCTATTGTTGCCTTTGCTTTTGGTGTCCAGTCCCAAAAATCATTGCCAAGATTAATGTCAAGAAACTTACCGCTGTGTTCTCTTCCAGGAATTTTTACAGTTTCACATCTCATGTTCATGTCTTTAATCCACTTGAGATCATGTTATGGTGTAAGATAGGGTTCTAGTTTAACGCTTTTGCATGTTGCTATCCAGTTTGCCCAGAACCATTCATTGAAGAGATGGTCCTTTCCTCATGATAAATTGTTGGCTCCTTTGTCAAAAATTAATTGACAGTATATGCACAGGTTTATTTCTAGGCTATCTGTTCTGTTTCATTGACCTGTATGTCTGTTTTTATGCCAATACCATGCTGTTTTGATTATTATAGCTTTCTGATAGAGTTTGAAATCGGGAAGTGTGATGCCTTCAGCTGTATTCTTTTTCAGTATGACTTTGGCTATCCTTGTTCTTTTGTGGTTCCATACCAATTTTAGGATTGTTTTCTCCATTTTTGTGAAAAAATGTATTGGGATGATCCCATCATTGTTCTCTTTTTATTTTGTTTATGTGGTGTATCACATTTGTTGATTTACATGTATTGAGTCATCCATGCATCCCAGGGCTAAATCCCACTCGATCATAGTGTATGGTCCTTTTAATGCGCTGTTGAATTCAGTTTGCTAATATTTTGTTGAGACTTTTGCATCTACATTCATCAGGGATATTAGTCTGTAGTCTGCTTTTCTTCTAGTGTACTTACCTGGCTTTGGTATCAAGTGCTGGCTTTGTAAACTGAATTTGAGAATATTCCCTTCTCTTTAATTTTTTGGAAGAGTTTGAGAAGGATTGGTATTAGTTCTTTAACTGTTTCCTAGAATTTATCAGTGAAACCATCTGGTCCTGGACTTTTCTTTGGTGGGAGGTTTCTTATTACTGATTCAGTCTCCTTACTTGTAATCAGTCTGTTCAGATTTTCCATGTCTTCATGATTCAGTGTGGGTAGGTTGTCTGTTTCTAGGAACTTACCCATTTCTTCTAGGTTGTTCAATTTGGTGGTATACAATTATTCATAGTAGGCTCTTATAGTCCTTTGTATTTCTGTATTATCAGTTGTAAAGTCTCCTTTTCCATTTTTTTATTTCAGTCTTCTTGTTTTCTTAGTCTACCTAAAGTTTTGTCAATTTTATCTTTTTTTTAAAAAGTTCTTAGTTTTGTTGATTTTTCTATTGTTTTTCTGGTATCCTTTTTATTTCTGCTCTGATCTTTGTTATTTCCTTCCTTCTACTAACTTTGGGATTAGTTTCTTTCTTTTTTTTTAGTTCCTTGATGTGTAAATCCTGGTTGTTTAAGATTTTTCTTTTTTCAAGATTTCATTTATTCGGGGCACCTGGGTGGCTCAGTCGTTGAGCGGCTGCCTTCGGCTTAGGTCATGATCCTGGAGTCCTGGGATCGAGTCCCACATCGGGCTCCCTGCTTGGCAGGAAGCCTGCTTCTCCCTCTCCTACTCCCCCTGCTTGTGTTCCTGCTCTCACTGTCTCTGTCAAATAAATAAATTAATTTAAAAAAAAAGATTTCATTTATTCATTTGTCAGAGAGAGAGCACAAGCAGGGGGAGCAGCAGAGGGAGAGGGAGAAGCAGGCTTCCCACTGAGCAGGAGCCTGAGTGGGGCTCAAACCCAGGACCTGGGGATCATGACCTGAGCTGAAGGCAGGTGCTTAACCAACAGAGCCACCCAGGTGCCCCAAGATTTTTCTTTTTTCTGAATGTAGGCATTTATCTCTATAAACTTCCCTCTTAGATGTTTCTGCTGCCTCCCATAAGTTTTGGTATGTTGTATTTCCATTTTCATTTTTCTCAAGTTATTTTTTTAAATTTTTCTTGTGATTTCTTGTTTGACCCATTGGTTGTTCAGGAGCATGTTGTTTAATATCCACATATTTGTGAATTTTCCAGGGTTTTTTTGGTAATCAATTTCTACTTTTATAACATTGTGGTCAGAAAAGATACTTGTTATGATTTCAGTCTTCTTAAATTTTCTAAGACTTGTTTTGTGGCCTAACAGAGAATCTATCCTGGAGAATGTTCTGTGTGCCCCTGTGAAGAATGTGTATTCTGCTGCTATTGGATGGTAGGTTCTGTATATATCTGCTAGTTCCATTTGGTCTAAAGTATAGTTCAAGTCCAGTGTTTTCCTTATGGATTTTCTGTCGGGACGATCTATCCATTGTCAAAGGTGAGGAATTGAAGTCCCCTACTATTATTGTATTGTCCATTTCTCCCTTCAGATCTGTTAGTACATGCTTAATATATTTAGGTGCTGCAATATTGAGTGCATGTATGTTTACAATTTTTATATTCTATTGGTGAATTGACCCCTTTATTGTTATATAATGACCATCATCGTCTCATTACAGTTTTTTACTTAAAGGCTATTTTGTCTGATGTAAATATAGCTTATCCCCCTTTCTCCCTTCCTCCCCTTTCAGGGACTCTACTGATGCATGGTTTATCTTTATGGTATCCCATCGTTCACTCAGGCTTTTTTCACTCTTTGTCATTCTTTATTCCACTTGATCCAGTCTGTTGTTGATGCTCTGTATTACATTTTTCATTTCATTCCTTGTATTCTTCAGCTCCAGAATTTATTTTTGGTACTTTTTAATGACTTCTATCTCTCTGTTAAATTTCTGGTTTTGTGTATATTTTTCCCTGATTTATTGAATTGTCCTTCTGTGTTTTCTTATAGCTCACTGAGCTTCCTTTAAGCAACTATTTTGTTTATTTGAGAGAGAAAGAGAGAGAATGAGTGAGGCAGGGAGGAGCAGAGGGAGAGGTAGAAGCAGACACCCCACTGAGCAGGGAGCCCGGCTCAATCCCAGGACCCTGAGATCATGACCTGAGCCAAAGGCAGGTGTTTAACCAACTAAGCCACCCAGGCACCCCTAAACAACTATTTTGAATTCCTTATCAAGCAAATCACAGATATCCTTTCTTTGGGTCAGTTACTGGAAAATTATTGTGTTCCTTCAGTAGGATTCTGTTTCCTTGATTTTTCATGTTCCTTGAAGTCTTGCGTCGTGTTCACATTTGTAGAAGCAGTCACCTTATCCAGTCTTACTGACTGGCTTCAAGCGAGAAATACCTTCCATCAGCTTTGTTAGGGATTCTGAGGCTTTCTCAGACCTTTTCTATGGATACCCCTTGGTGGGTATATCCTTGGGGGGTGTGGTGCTTTTTAAGATGATATGCCTCCTCTTGATCCTGCAAAGCCAGACCAAGCTCTGACTGCCTCCCATTTGCTTTCCCTTGGGTTGTGCAGATTGCTCAAGTTTGCGTGCCTTCTCCCAGTCCCAATGAGTCAACCGGCTTTCTGCACATGCTCACTAGCCACCTTCAAAAACTTACTTTCACAGTCCTCAGAGGCATCCACAGGGAGCCAGCCACCAAATGGGCCTGGGTGTATGGGTGAGGCATGCAGAGCACTGGGATGCCCAAGGATTTGTTGAGGGGATCCACAGGCAAGGCACGGGCAGTCTCCCTGATGTCTGCAATGTGATTAGTAGGATCCAAGTGCCTTTGGTGCTTTCCAAGACCCCAGCTGCCATTCTCCCAGCTGCTTCCTGACTCCTAGTTGTGTAGAGTTTCTCTTCAACGCATTCAGTCTTGGGGGTTTTGCGCCAGTCGTGTGAGGGAACTTCTCTGCTGGACTCCCAGATTCCCACAGAGCTGCTCTTGTCCATGGGTGGTTTTCAAAATCAGTGTTCTTTGGGGGAAAGAGGATAGAAAAACTATTTCACCATTGGATATATCACTCTTTACCTTTTCAAAGGTGCAAAAACTATGCAGGAAAAATATGTTTCTTCCTCAGCTTTTCTAGCCATGAGGAGGGACTGCCATTACTGGTTTCTTGCGTCTCCTTCTGAAGATAGTTTATACATTTGCAAGGAGACCTTCCCTCCTACCTGCCTGTCCACCATCATAGCCTGCTATTCCTGATGTTCTGAACCTTGCTTTTCTCCATTAGTAATAGTACTTAAAGATCATGCCTTATCAATCTGATGTTCTTAAGCTTTTCAAATTGTACAATTAATACATGAATATATTCTTCTGATTAAAAAACCAAAAAAAGGAAAATAATCTGGCAAAGGCAGTATACATACAGAGAAGCAGTACAGTGTTGTGGTTAAAGGGACAGACACTGGAGCCAAACTGCCTGGGTTCAAATTCAGGCTCTACCACTTACTAGCTGTGAGACTCTGAGCAAGTTGCTTGACCACTCTCAGTTTCCTCATCTATAAAATGAAATTAATGACACCTTCATAGGGCCGTTTTACAGATTAAATGAGATGCTACATGTTAGGTGCATAGACTTGTGCCTGATGCTGTATGTGGGGTGTTCAGAACAGTGCCCGGTGTGTTGGAAATGCTCTCTAAATATTAGCTGCTTTCAGCACATTGTTCTCCTTTCGAGATTGTGGACATAATGAGGAAATATTCCTTCTAAATGTATTTTATTATTATTATTATTGTAGGAACACCTAACAGGAGATCTACTCTTTTAACAGATTTTTAGCCCGTAATACAATATCGTTAACTATAGACACAATGTTGTGCAGCAGATCTCTAGAACTTCTGCGTCTTGCATAACTGAAACTTTGCACCTATGGATCAGCAATTCCCCATTTCCTCTATCCCCCAGCACTGGCAGCCACCATTCTGTTCTCTGCTGTAATGGGTTTCACTATTATAGATACCTCATATAAGTGGAATGGTGTACTATTTGTCCTTTTGAGACTGGCTTATTTCACTTAGCATCATGTCTTCAAGATTCCTCCATGTTGTCTCATATCACAGGATCTGCTTTTTGAAGGCTGAATCATATTCCATTGTATGTATATACCATGTGTCTTCTGTCAGGAATGTTCTTTCCTGCCTTTTACCAGCTGGCCTCAGTCTCCTTCTCCAACACCCCTTCCTTCAGGAGGCCTTCCTCTACACCTCAGGCTGGGTCAGCTGCCTCCTTGGGGCTCACCCTTTGTTTTCCCTGCTGTGGCCCTGAACTCTGACCTGTGCTTCCTCTCTCAGTGCCTGGGTTCCTTCGGCATCTCCCTGACCATGCTGGGCTGTCATTCTCTGCTGAATGTCTGTCTCCCTTTTCTCCTGTGAACCTGTGAGGGCAGGAACTGAGCTGTCCTGATCATCGCTGTTTTCTCAGAACGGCCCCACACAGGGCTGGGCCTGAGAAACATCATGTGCACTGTGTCCTTGAGGCTTAGTTCTGGCCCGATCACGTACTTGGTGCTCAATGAATTTGAGAAAAAACTAAAAAGCTCTTTTGACTACGCCACTCTAGCACCTTCCTCCTTGCTTCACCACCTCACACCACGTCCTAGTCTCCCCATGCCTTCTCTCTCTCCTCCTCATCCCACACTTCACACTGGCCCCACCCAGCTCCAAAGTCCCCCTTTTTTGGAAGCTCTCCCGTGCCCACCCATGCCTTTCAGGCCCTCCACTACTCAGCTGAGCCAAGGAGCATCTGAGATTTAAATTTGCTCATTACCTTAGTCCCCAAACTTCGGGCTTCAGATGGTCGCTAGGCCTGCGTACCTCTGTGCTGCCATTGTTCCCCAATGTCTTTGCTAAAATGAATTTGGAAAAGAAACTTAACCTATGAAGTATTCTTGCAAAAAATGGATGAGCTAGAGCTACAGTATGTGATGAATAAATTTCAAAAGCTTAATGTTGAGGTAAGAAAAGTCAATTGCATGAGGATATGTAAGATACACTTTATATAGAATTTACCTGAAAATCTAGAACTATTCTATATATTGATGAATATATGCATGTTATATTAAAAATATGAAAGCATGCATGAGAGTGGGAACCCAAGACTCGCACACGTTTGAAAAGATGCTCAAAGTCATTAGTAATAAGAGAACTGAGAGGGTGCCTGGGTGGCTCAGTCAGTTAAGCATCTGCCTTCGGCTCAGGTCATGATCCCAGGATCCTGGGATCGAGCCTCACATTGGGCTCCCTGCTCCGCCAGAAGCCTGCTTCTCCCTCTCCCACAGCCCCTGCTTGTGTTCCCTCTCTCGCTGTGTCTGTCTCTGTCAAATAAATAAATAAAATCTTTAAAAAATAAAAAGAACTGAGAATTGAAATCATGGTAGGTATCACTTTACACGGAATTACTCTGACAAAAGCTAGAAAGCTGGATAGTGCCAAGTGCAAGTAGTGATGGAAGGGTACAGGAACCCTCACGAACTCAGTTGGGAGTGTGGAAGGGACAAGCATTGTGGAAAGCAACCTGGCACATACATATTCATGACCCAGCAATTCTCCCTGGAAAGAGATCTTGAAATGTCTGAGGGCCATGCATGTGGATGCTCTCACAACAGCACTATTTACAGTGGTGTTGGGGGGCAGAGGGGGTCAGAAGGAGCCTGAGGGTCTTCACTGGGGATGAGACAGTAAATTGTGGAGGGGGCATATCAGGGGTGCCCCAAGCAACCATGAGAAGCTGCAGACTCAAATGTGTCCAGAGTAGTGGGTGGATCCTAAAATCTGTGCCAAGCGAGAAAAGAATGAACACAGTCATGGGTGTGTAAATCAGAAAATACTCATGTGGGGCACCTGGGTGGTGCAGTCAGTTAACTGGTTACCGTTCCACTCTTGGTTTCCTCTCAGGTCCTGATCTCAGGGTCATGAGGTCAAGCCCCACGTCTGCTTGAGATTCTCTCCTTCTTCCCCCCCACCCAAGAATAAATAAATAAATCTTAACAACAACAAAAAAGAAAATACATGCACAGAAAACAATGGTATCCATTTTACAAGAGCACACCCAACTAAAAAGATACATGTGGGTAGGAGACCTGGATTTCATCTGGTCCCAGGAATTCAGCTGGATAGGGATCAAACTATTCTGAACACCTACGAACTCAACAGGAGATCAAAGAATAGCAACAACTCTCTGAACAGAAAAGCGACCACTTTCTGGAAGACAAAATGACAAGACGGAAAAAATCACCTCAACAAAAAGAATAAGAGGCAGTACCGACTGCCAGGGACCTAATCAATATGGACATTAGTAAGATGTCAGAACTAGAGTTCAGAATGATGATTTTAAAGATACTAGCTGGGCTTGAAAAAAGCATGGAGGTTATTAGAGAAACCCTTTCTGGAGAAATAAAAGAACTAAAATCTAACCAAGTCAAAATAAAAAAGGCTATTAATGAGGTGCAATCCAAAATGGAGGCTCTAACTGCTAGGATAAATGAGGCAGAAGAGAGAATTAGTGATATAGAAGACCAAATGATGGAAAATAAAGAAGCTGAGAAAAAGAGAGATAAACAACTACTGGATCACGAGGGCAGAATTCTAGAGATAAGCGATACCATAAGACGAAACAATGTTAGAATAATTGGGATCCCAGAAGAGGAAGAAAGAGAGGGGGGCAGAAGGTATATTGGAGCAAATTATAGCAGAGAACTTCCCCAATTTGGGGAAGGAAACAGGCATCAAAATTCAGGAAGCACAGAGAAACCCCCTCAAAATCAATAAAAATAGGTCAACACCCCAACATCTAATAGTAAAACTTACGAGTCTCAGAGACAAAGAGAAAATCCTGAAAGCAGCTCAGGAGAAGAGATCTGTAACCTACAATGGTAGGAAACATTAGATTGGCAACAGACCTATCCACAGGCCAGAAAGGACTGGCAGGATATATTCAGAGCACTAAATGAGAAAAATATGCAGCCAAGAATACTATATCCAGCTAGGCTGTCATTGAAAATAGAAGGAGAGATAAAAAGCTTCCAGGACAAACAAAAACTAAAGGAATTTGCAAACACAAAACCAGCCCTACAAGAAATATTGAAAGGGGTCCTCTAAGCAAAGAGAGAGCCTAAAAGCAACATAGACCAGAAAGGAACGCAGACAATATACAGTAACAGTCACCTTACTGGCAATACAATGGCACTAAATTCATACCTTTCAATAGTTACCCTGAGGGTAAATGGGCTAAATGCAAAAGACACAGGCTATCAGACTGGATAAAAAAACAAGACCCATCAATATGCTGTCTGCAAGAGACTCATTTTAGACCCAAAGACACCCCCAGATTGAAAGTGAGGGGGTGGAAAACCATTTACCATGCTAATGGACACCAAAAGAAAGCTGGGGTGGCAATTCTTATATCAGACAAATTAGATTTTAAACCAAAGACTGTAATAAGAGATGAGGAAGGACACTATATCCTAAAGGGTCTATCCAACAAAAAGATCTAACAATTGTAAATATCTATGCCCCTAACATGGGAGCAGCCAATTATATAAGGCAATTAATAACAAAAGCAAAGAAACACATCAACAACAAAACAATAATAGTGGGGGACTTTAACACCCCCCTCACTGAAATGGACAGATCATCTAAGCAAAAGATCAACAAGGAAATAAAGACTTTAAATGACACACTGGACCAAATGGACTTCACAGATATATTCAGAACATTCCATCCCAAAGCAACAGAATACATATTCTTCTCTAGTGCCCATGGAACATTCTCCAGAATAGATCACATCCTAGCTCACAAATCAGGTCTCAACTGGTACCAAAAGATTGGGATCATTCCCTGCATATTTTCAGACCACAATGCTTTGAAACTAGAACTCAATTACAAGAGGAAAGTCGGAAAGAACTCAAATACATGGAGGCTAAAGAGCATCCTACTAAAGAATGAATGGGTCAACCAGGAAATTAAAGAATTTAAAAAATTCATGGAAACCAATGAAAATGAAAACACAACTGTTCAAAATCTTTGGGATGCAGCAAAGGCAGTCCTAAGAGGAAAGTATATAGCAATACAAGCCTTTCTCAAGAAACAAGAAGGGTCTCAAATACACAACCTAACCCTATACCTAAAGGAGCTGGAGAAAGAACAGCACATAAAGCCTAAACCCAGCAGGAGAAGAGAAATAATAAAGATCAGAGCAGAAATCAATGAAATAGAAACCAAAAGAACAGTAGAACAGAACGAAACTAGGAGCTGGTTCTTTGAAAGAATTAACAAGATTGATAAACCCCTGGCCAGACTTATCAAAAAGAAAAGAGAAAGGACCCAAATAAATAAAATCATGAATGAAAGAGGAGAGATCACAACCAACACCAAAGAAATACAAAGAATTATAAGAACATATTATGAGCAACTATATGCCAGCAAATTAGATAATCTGGAAGAAATGGATGCATTCCTAGAGATGTATCAACTACCAAAACTGAACCAGGAAGAAATAGAAAACCTGAACAGACCTATAACCACTAAGGAAATTGAAGCAGTCATCAAAAATCTCCCAACAAAAAAAAAGCCCAGGGCCAGATGGCTTCCCAGGGGAATTCTACAACATTTAAAAAAGAATTAATACCTATTCTTCTGAAACTGTTCCAAAAAATAGAAATGGAAGGAAAACTTCCAAACTCGTTTTATGAGGCCACCATTACCTTGATCCCCAAGCCAAAGACCCCACCAAAAAGGAGAGTTACAGACCAATATCCTTGATGAACATGGATGCAAAAATTCTCACCAAAATACTAGCCAATAGGATCCAACAGTACATTAAAAGGATTATTCACCACGACCAAGTGGGATTTATCCCTAGGCTGCAAGGTTGGTTCAACATCCGCAAATCAATCAATGTGATACAATACATTAGTCAAAGAACCAGAAAAAGCATTTGACAAAGTACAGCATCCTTTCTTGATCAAAACTCTTCAAAGTATAGGGATAGAGGATACATACCTCAGTATCATAAAAGCCATCTATGAAAAACCCACAGCGAATATCATTCTCAATGGGGAAAAACTGAGAGCTTTCCCTCTAAGGTCAGGAACACGGCAGGGAGGTCCATTATCGCCACTGCTATTCAACATAGTATTAGAAGTCCTAGCCACAGCAATCAGACACCAAAAAGAAATAAAAGGCATCCAAATTGGCAAAGAAGGAGTCAAACTCTCATTCTTTTCAGATGATATGATACTTTATGTGGAAAACCTAAAAGACTCCACCTCAAAACTGCTAGAACTCATACAAGAATTCAGTGAAGTGGCAGAATATAAAATCAATGCACAGAAATCAGTGGCATTCCTATATACCAACAACAAGACAGAAGGAAGAGAAATTAAGGAGTCCATCCCATTTACAATTGCACCCAAAACCATAAGATACCTAGGAATAGATCTAACCAAAGAGGCAAAGAATCTGTACTCAGAAAACTATAGAATACTCATGAAAGAAATTGAGGAAGACACAAAGAAATGGAAAAACGTTCCATGTTCATGGATTGGAAGAACAAATATTGTGAAGTCATCAATGCTACCTAGAGCAATCTACACATTCAATGCAATCCCTATCAAAATACCATCCACTTTTTTCAAAGAAATGGAACAAATAATCCTAAAATTTGTATGGAACCAGAAAAGACCCTGAATAGCCAGAGGAATGTTGAAAAAGAAAAGAAAAGCTGGTGGTCACAATTCTGGACTTCCAGCTCTATTACAAAGCTGTCATCATCAAGACAGTATGGTACTGGCACAAAAAGATCATTCAGAACATTCCATCCCAAAGCAACAGAATACATATTCTTCTCTAGTGCCCATAGATCAATGGAACAGAATAGAGAGCCCAGAAATGGACCCTCAACTCTATGGTCAACTAATCTTTGACAAAGCAGGAAAGAATGTCCAATGGAAAAAAGACAGTCTCTTCAACAAATGGTGTTGGGAAAATTGGACAGCCACATGCAGAAGAATGAAACTGGACCATTTCCTTACACCACACACAAAAATAGACTCAAAATGGTTGAAAGACCTAAATGAGAGACAGGAGTCCATCAAAATCCTAAAGGAGAACACAGGCAGCAACCTCTTCGACCTCAGCTGCAGCAACCTCTTCCTAGAAACATCACCAAAGGCAAGGGAAGCAAGGGCAAAAATGAATTATTGGGACTTAAGATAAAAAGCTTTTGCACAGCAAAAGAAACAGTCAACAAAACCAAAAGACAACTGACAGAATGGGAGAAGATACTTGCAAATGACATATAAGATAAAGGGCTAGTATCCAAAATCTATAAAGAACTTCTTAAACTCAACACCCAAAGAACAAATGATCCAATCAAGAAATGGGCAGAAGACCTGAACAGACATTTTTCCAAAGAAGACATCCAAATGGCCAACAGACACATGAAAAAGTGCTCAACATCGCTTGGCATCAGGGAAATTCAAATCAAAACCTCAATGAGATATCACCTCACACCAGTCAGAATGGCTAAAATTAACAAGTCAGGAAACGACAGATGTTGGTGGGGATGTGGAGAAAGGGGAGACCTCCTACACTGTTGGTGGGAATGCAAGCTGGTGCAGCCACTCTGGAAAACAGTATGGAGGTTCCTTAAAAAGTTGAAAATAGAGCTACCATATGATCCAGCAATTGCATTACTAGGTATTTACCCCAAAGATACAAATGTAGGGATCCGAAGGGGTATATGCACCCCGATGTTTATAGCAGCAATGTCCACAATAGCCAAACTGTGGAAAAAGCCAAGATGCCCATCAACAGACGAATGGATAAAGAAGATGTGGTATATATATATACAATGGAATATTATGCAGCCATGAAAAGGAATGAAATCTTGCCATTTGCAACGATGTGGATGGAACTGGAGGGTATTATGCTGAGTGAAATAAGTCAATCAGAGAAAGACATGTATCATATGACCTCACTGATATGAGGAATTCTTAATCTTAGGAAACAAACTGAGGATTGCTGGAGTGGTGGGGGGTGGGAGGGATGGGGTGGCTGGGTGATAGGCATTGGGGAGGGTATGTGCTATGGTGAGCTCTGTGAATTGTGTAAGACTGTTGACTCACAGACCTGTACCTCTGAAACAAATAATACATTATATGTTAAAAAAGAAAAAGAAGAAGATAGCAGGAGGGGAAGAATGAAGGGGGGGAAATCGGAGGGGTAGACGAACCATGAGAGACTATGGACTCTGAAAAACAATCTGATAATTCTAGAGGGGAGGGGAGTGGGGGGATGGGTTAGCCTGGTGATGGGTATTAAAGAGGGCACGTTCTGCATGGAGCACTGGGTGTTATACGCAAACAATGAATCATGGAACACTACATCAAAAACTAATGATGTAGGAGCGCCTGGGTGGCTCAGTCGTTAAGCGTCTGCCTTTGGCTCTGGTCACTATCCCAGGGTCCTGGGATCGAGCCCTGCATTAGGTTCCCCGCTCCATGGGAAGCCTGCTTCTCCCTCTCCCACTCCCCCTGCTTGTGTTCCCTCTCTCGCTGTGTCTCTCTATCAAATAAATAAATAAAATCTTTAACAACAACAACGACAAAAACTAATGATGTAATGTATGATGATTAACATAACATAATAAAAAAAAAAGATACATGCGGACATATTAGAGTGTTTACCAGTAGAGGGCACCAAAATTGATTGAGATATGGGGATATAAGGGAATAAGTTAAATTTAAAACAAGAGATATCTTGTGGGGAATAATGATCTGAGGGTATGGAATTAACTCAACCGGTGACACCTGAGATCTGAAGAAGAAGACAGTGCAAAGGTTGTGGAGGATGATGAGACCCAAATGTAGTAATAAAGTTGTCTCTGGTCTTGTCTTGAAAATAAATACAATGAAAATATATTATTCAATTCTACTCACACACTGAGGCTGCCGAGACCTGCTCTAAGCAAGGTGAGAGAGATGTTTAGGACACAGCATCAGACCACTGAGCCTTTCTCAATGGCACCATCGAGATTAGAGGATTAGAACTAGATCATTTTCCCATTAGATATCAGTTACGTAGGTTCATACCATTTCAAGTCCATAAACAGCCTAAAATCAGCTCTTGTGCACCCTTTGGAAAACACCCCTTTGACACATCAAATACGTCTCTTTGAAAAGGTTTCACCCTCTTTAGAACACATTGTAATTAAGAATATATACATATTCACAGAGAAATGCACTTACCGTATCTGTACAGCTAGACAAATTTTCACAATCTGAGCAGCCCATGTAACCAGTGTCCAAACCAGGAAAGAGAAATCCCCTCCCTGTCCCTTCTAGTCACAATGCCCCCAAGGGTAACCACTGCCCTGACTTTTATCCCCCTAGATTGGTTTTGCCTGTTTTCAAATTTCATATCTAGAATCATACATTTACAGTCTTTTGAATGTGGCTTTTTTCATTTAATGTAATGCTTTTGTTTTGTTTTTTTAATTCATCCCTGTAGTTGCAAGTACCAATAGTTCATTGCCTTTTATTGCTGAATAGTATCCCTTGTATGCATGTACCATAATGTACTTACCCATTCTACTGGGAAGGAGCATTTGGGTGGTTTCCAGCTTGGGACTAATATGAATATATTCAGAGCATTTGGTAGACAGAAATGGGGGGATTCCCAGGGACAAGTGACTGGATCACAGGATAATCATGGATAGGCAAGAGTCCTCTTTAGGAGATCTTGGCATTGTGACTTTTAAAAAAATTTTTTTTTTAGAGAGAAAGAGCACACACAGGTGGGTGGGAGGCTCGATCCCACGACCCCAAGATCATGACCTGAGACAAAATCAAAAGTCGGACACCTAACTGACTGAGCCACCCAGGCACCCCAGCATTGTGATTTTTTTAAAGGAAGTAATTAGCACTTCAACATGTATTGTTTGAAGACTGGCTTATATAATGAGAAGAAAGAATCGTGAAAATTAATGTTTGATATCACACTAGAACAGGGTACCTGGGTGGCTCAGTCAGTTAATCGTCTGCCTTTAGCTCAGGTCATGATCTCAGGGTGCTGGGATCGAGCCCCACATCAGGCTCCCTGCTCAGTGGGAAGCCTGCTTCTCCCTCTCCCTCAGTGCTCTCCCTCTCTCTCTCTGTCTCTCTCAAATAAGTAAAATCTATTTAAAAATTTTTTTAAAAAGGCTTTGACATCACACTAGAACAAAATGGACCCCTTTTATGACTGGTGACAGTAATGCCCCATTGATGATAACTTTTTGCTTTTACCAGGCATTTTACACTTGATCTTGCCAAAAGGCTGAGACATTTTATATAACTTCCAACTACTAACAGTTACCAACTATTTGAAAATAAAAGTATTTCATATTGTTAGCATGGCCCTATTATTACCAAGTTATTTTAGCTAAAGCTCATAAAATGTACTTGACAGGTCATGTACGTTATTACTTAAATTTTCTTATTACTCCTTAATATAAATGTAAATCAACAGAGAAAAACTATCTTAAATCTAAAGTGGATTGGCTAAAAAATTACTCATTTTAATTTTAATCGGAACACATCTCATGTGTTTTATTACCAAGCCATTGTCTTAACACTGAAATTTTAAGTTCCATTTGTTTGCCCATTTCACATGCACCAAGGGAGCTACAGCTCAGAGAGAAAACACAGTCAGTGCCTTGGTTCTTGAGAAGTTCTGGGGAAGGACCGGGTGCCCCAAGCCATTTTCACCTGAGGAACCAGCCTTGTGACACTAGGGGGCACCATCGGAGGAAAAGTGGGCCCCTGGGAGCATTGCTGGTGCCGCCTGGCCTCTTGCTGTACTCCAAGCCAGAGGACATCCTTTGCACATATCCCTGCGCTCAGTTCCCACTGCTACTGGGGCGAGTCGGCCGATGATACCCATTCTACAGATGGGCAAACACACATACCAAGTTACGCAGCCCAGAGGAGGCAGAACTGGGATTTCAACCTTGGTCTCTGATTCTGCAGCCTGAAGACATTTCCACCTATGGCTCCTCACTGTGGCCCTGCTTTGTCTGTGTGCATGGGTGGGGGGGGGGTACTTTTCTCCCACTAAGGCCATTCCGTGTGCCCTCTCTCTTTTTCTAGCACACTCTCTTCATCCCCCCCTTATACACTCATCTGGAACTCCCCTCACCCACCCATCTCAAGCCACTGTCTCCCCTCAGCCTATGGCCATATAATCAGCCTTCTGAGCTGCCCTTCCTCCTGCCCCTTCATCTCCTCCCCACCTCCTTGTCTAGGTCCAGCTCTGACCTAGCCCGCTGGGGTCTCTGTCTGGACCTCCCCCTGGGCTCCCAGCCTGAGATGTGGAGCCGCCAGCACAGGACGCAGTTCTGGGATTCAGGATTCACATGTGGATCCAACTTGGATCTCTCCCCTGCTCCCAGGAAGGCCCACGTCCAAAGGAGAGAGATGAAGTGGTACACTCACCCTCCCAACCCCAGCCTCCTCCTCCACCACCACGGCAGCCTGGGAGCCGGAAGCCTTGGGCACATCACCCTGCTCATGCAGCCAGACATTAGCACAATCTTGAATTTCAGGTCTATAAATCACTGGGGTTGGGGGTGGTTGGTGCTCATAAAACTCTTCTTCCATGCTGGTCGGCCTGCTTGACCTCTTATCTCCTCCTCCAGACACCCTTCCCCCTTCCTGGAGACTGGCCCAAGGAGGGGCCTGGGCATATATAGGGAGCCACCGTGGGAAGGCCTGGCCACAGAGGCTTCGGAAAGAGAAGGTGAGGAGGGGCTCCGGGGGGTCTGGATGAGCAGGGGAAACTGGGAAGCTCTGAGGTGCAGGGAGCCCAGCACTGAGCTCTGGCCAGTAACTGCCCTGCCTGAGCCTTGGTTCCCTCTTCTGTAAGATGGCCCACCATTAGGGTTGTGGGAGGATTCGTTCAGTACCAGTCTGGGCCCAGCAGAGAGCTGGGAGCATCCACTGGCAGCTGGGGTGTGGAGGGAGGGTGGTGGGCCTGGCTGGGGCTGCCCTCCCATCCTGGCCTCTGCCTGGCCTCATTCCTGCTCACGTGTCCCAGGCAGGACCATGGCATCTGCAGCAACAGAGGCAGAGAAAGGGTCTCCGGTTGTGGTGGGCCTGCTGGTGGTGGGCAACATCATTATTCTGGTGAGACCTCCCCCGGTGCTGGGAGCCCAGTGGGTGGGTGGGGAGGAGGGGACAGCCCAGGCCTGGGGGTGGGGACGAGGGCCCAGGACTCCCATAATGATGAATACTAACCATAGTATTTCATTAATAGTTAATTTTTTAAAATATGATACCTGTACATGGCTCTGGAGCCAGACAGCCTGGGTTCAAACCCCAACGCTGCCTCTTTCTACTGTGGGACCTGGGGCCAGCAACGTAACCTCTCTGGGCCTCGGTTTTCTCATCTGTAGGTGGAGAGAAAATAGGAATGCCGAGAGGATGAGTTATTGGATTCATGGGCTCAGACCAGAGTCTGGCACGTGTGGTTACTGTCTGTATTGGCCTTAGCAGGAATAGTGCCCTGCAGCGGGTAACAAGGATCATCACACAGAAAGCTGTTACTAGGACTAATGCGGGGCGCGCACACACTATGTGCCCTATGAGGGTTAGCTTGATTGGGGTCAAAGGTATCCACTGAGAAGCCTTCCCCTCTCCCTGCTCCCCATCTCTCATCCCTATAGGTACCTAGATTTTTAGTTTCTCCAACATTTCTTTAAGCACATACAAATAGGAACCTATTTTCTTCCCTTTTTGTCCCAAATGTAGCTCATTCTGCATCCTGTTCTGTGCTCCTCTGTTTCTCCCGCTCCCATAGTCTGGAGGCCACTCCATGTGAGTCCTCAGAGAGCCTCCCCGCCCTTTTCCACCCCTGCAGAGCACTGCCTTGTGCGGCATGGTGGTGCCTTTGACACGGAGGTGCGGAGAATGACCTTGTGGGTTTGTGATTTTCCTGCATGGGTAGGATTGATTTCTGCAAGCAGCATCGCTGGATCAAAGGGTTGATGCATTTGTAGTTGCTCTGGCCCTGGCCAGACTCCTCCGCTCGGGAATAACAACACTGTTTGAGGGAAGGCAGGGTGACCGAGGGAGCGTCTCCTCTGTTCCAGTCATGCGCTCTGGGCTTCTCATGTGGCATCTCCTGGTATCCTTGAAGTGTTGGGCAGCTGGGCCGTGGGTGGGGGCAGGGATCTAGCTGGGCAGCCCTTCCCTTCTGGCCTCTGCCCAGCCCCGTCCCTGCTCATGGAAGGTGACGTCCTTGTCCCTCGGACGTGCCCACCTTACAGAGGGCGGCGGAGGCTCAGGAGGGGAACTTGCTCAGGGAGAGTCCCGCGGCCCTGGCTGCTGTGCCCTCTCTAACCTGCTGCCCTGCCCAGCTGTCGGGCCTGGCCCTGTTTGCCGAGACGGTGTGGGTGACAGCCGACCAGTACCGCGTGTACCCACTGATGGGCGTCTCCGGCAAGGATGATGTCTTCGCCGGTGCCTGGATCGCCATCTTCTGCGGCTTCTCCTTCTTCGTGGTGGCCAGCTTTGGGGTGGGCGCAGCACTGTGCCGCCGCCGGTCCATGATCCTCACGGTGAGGCCCTAGGAGGAGGGCATGGGGCCGGGCGGGCACAGAGATGGTCACCGCAGAGTCACTGCAAGCACGGCCGGCACAGCTGCGAGTGTGTGTCCAGCGTGTGCCACACTCGGGCCTCGTGGCAGTCACTCTGTTTCATCTTCCCATAACCCAGTAAGGCAGGCTCAGCTGTTACCCTCAGTCTACAGAGAAAACTGGGGCACAGAGAGGAAGGGAAGGGCGCTCTGCCCCGGAGGACGGCTCTTGAGTGGCAGGACTGAGACGCGAACCTCAGCTAGTTGGTCCCCAGAGTCTGTGCACATGAGCTCTGTCAAAACAACAACAACAACAATAATAGTACAGCTGCCATTTCAGGAGTGCTCATTACATTCTAAATGCTTTACATGCATGGGTGCATTTACTCTCACAGCCCACCAGGAGATACCGTCATCATGGTGAGCCCATGTGACAGAGTTGAAACAGGCTCAGCGAAGTGAAGTCACTTACCTGGGGTTGCACAGCGAGTGGGTGACGGGAGTCAAGATTTAAGCCTGAGCAGTTCAGCTTGAGCCTTGCTCTTCATTTCTTTTTCTTTTTTTTTTTTTTAAGATTTTATTTATTTATTTGACAGAGAGAGAGTTAGCAAGAGCAGGAACACAAGCAGGGGGAGTGGGAGAGGGAGAAGCAGGCTTCCCGCGGAGCAGGGAGCCCAGTGCGGGGCTCGATCCCAGGACCCCGGGACCATGACCCGAGCCGAAGGCAGAGGCCTAACGGCTGAGCCACCCAGGCACCCCCTTGCTCTTCATTTCTGCCAGTGATAACCACCACAGCAAGAACCCACACTTCCCAAGGACCGCTCATGTGCCTGGCACTAGGCTAAGCAGTTCAGAAAATGAGCTCTCTCAATGTCCCCAGCAGCTCTCTGGAATTAGTGCTTCTCTGCCCATTTACCAGACAGGAAAACTGGGTCTCAAAGAAGCCAACAGCCCAGGTGATAGGGAAGGCAGGAGTTCTGATCCCGGTCCCCCGACATAGAGCCAACATTGTGCGTCCTCCATAGTTGAGGGCCTCTTAGATACCCGGGAGCAGCTGCTTATTTAATCAACAAATGTTGATGGAGCAAGAACCATGGGCCAAATCCCGCGCTAGGCACTGGGGCTATCTAGAGAGAAAACAGAAAAGCCCTTGCCCTAAGGCGAGGATACCCCCAATGGGGGCGACAGTGGACAGTGAGGAGGGAAGGGAGATCTGGAGCTGGGGAAGTGGGAGGGGAGGCCTGGGGGAGGTGAGGGAGTGTGCCTTGTGTCTGCAGGAAGAGCATTCCTGGGGGAGGGAACAGCAAGAGGGAGCCGGGAGTCCAGTGTGGCCGGAGCCAAGAGGGGGTGGGGATGAGGGAGAGGCAATGAGGGCGGAGAGAAGGGGGGTACCATGGGCGGTGGGCATGGAAGATGAGGGCAGGAAAGGGAAGGTGGGCCTATCAGTCAAGTCTTGCCAGCCTTGATAAGGACTTTGGCTTTACTGTGAGTAAGATGGAGCCTTAGGAAGGGTCTTTTCCTTCTCTTTTGCTTTCTTTCCTGCATGTAATTCTCTGACATAACAGTTTAACCAAAGCCCTAAAAGCTCAGCCAACTAGTTAAAAAAAAAAAAGGTTTGTGTCTGTGTCTGTCTCCCCTATTAGTTTGTCATTAACTAAGACACAGAATTAAAAAAAAATTATTATGGGAAATTTCAAACATAGAGTGGAGTGAATGGCATGAACCCTGCGTACCTGTCACTTGGTTTCAACAATATCGACCACAGCACAGCCTGGCCAGCTTGGTCCCCTCGGCTCCACCCTCTGCCTACCCACATTGTTCTTTCTGGGGTGTTTGAAGTGCATTCCAGACACCCAATCATTTACCTATAGATACTTGAGTGCACATTTCTCTGAGTGATAAGGACATTGTTGAGAGCAGTGGGGCATGTTGTGCTCCATCATCTTATCTTTTGGCAGAGGTGTTGGCGTATCCACATTCCACCCCCTGTTGCTTTAAGGGAGAGGGTGAGGGGCGAGGAAAGAGCTTTTTTGTTGTTTTTATGCATAACAACCATGCCACCGTTAAGCCCTACAAAATTCACCCAAGTTCCTTCATGTCTATGTTGCAGTACCTAGTCTGTGTTCAAATGTCTCTGGTTGTCTCAAGAATGTCTTTTTTTCCCCCCCTATAGTAGTTATTTATTTTACTGCGTCCAGACCAATAGTAATTTCAGGCAATACTTTACATATTTTGTTGATTTCATTTTTTCCCTAACATTTTGTTATAAAAAAATTTCAAACATACAGAAAAGGTGAAAGACTTGAACAGGGAACAATGTGTACACCCACCACATAGATGCTACCATTTACGTTGTCCTACCCTTCCTTGAGGGGGTGTGACCCCGCAGGCTTCTCCCTGACTGGGCGGTCCCTGTCTCTCCCTCCATCTCTCCCCAGTACCTGGTGCTCATGCTCATCATCTACATCTTTGAGTGCGCCTCTTGCATCACGTCCTACACTCATCGCGACTATGTGAGCTGGGCAGAGGCCAGGGGAGGGGCATGACTTGGGGCAAGAGTGGCAAGGGTCTGGGTCTGAGTCTGGGGATGGAGTGGAGGTTGACCTCCCCTCCCCCACGGCCCCACTGGACCCTGTTCTTCCTGGACCTCCGCAGATGGTGTCCAACCCATCCCTGATTACCAAGCAGATGCTGACCTTCTACAGTGCAGACACAGACCAGGGCCAGGAACTGACTCGCTTCTGGGACCGTGTCATGATTGAGGTAGACAACGGGGCGGGGGGATGAGGAGATGAGGTGGTGAGGGGGTAGGGAGGGCTGGAGGACCTGGGGCTCTGACCACAGAAGTAGATAGGGGCCTCCCATTATGCCCACTGGTAGATGATACCCACTCCTGTGGTTCTTCTGGGGGGTGGGGCTGGTCATGGCCATTTTCCAGATGAGTAGACAGGCCCAGAAAACGGAAAAGGGAACATCACTTGCCCAATGTCACATGGTTGGTAAGCTGGGATCAAAGTCTGACAGCCTGGATCCAGAGACCCTGCTCTTAACCATTACAGATACCTTCTTAATCATAATAATGAACATTTAATGAGCACTAACTTTTGTTTAGTACTGTTGGAAGCACTTTTAAAGCTTATTTAATCCTTACAACCACCCCATAAGGGAGATCAGCTTTTTAGCCATCAAGAAACCAAGGTAAGAGTTTGAGTGGCTTACATAAAGTCACACAGCTGGTAGGTCATAGAACCAGAAGGATTCAAACCCAGGCCACCAGCTTCCAGAAGCCACATTATTTTTTTTTTTTTTTAAGATTCACTTATTTATTTGAGTAAAAGAGAGAGAGAACATGCACGTGCACAGGGGGTGGGGAAGGGCAGAGGGAGAGGGAGAGAGAGTCTCAAGCAGACTCCGTGCCAAGTGTGGAGCCCAACATGGGGCCCGACCCCACGACCCCGAGATCACCACCCATCATGACCGGAGCAGAAACCAAGAGTCAGACGCCCAACTGACTGCACCACCTCGGCGCCCCAGAAGCCACATTCTTAATTAAACCCAACGTGATATGGCAGAAGAGAAGAATATTGAGGACCCAAGGGGAAGTGAGGTCCCAATTGGTTTCAAGTCATACCACTAGCCAGGATTGGAACTCATATGTGAAGGAGCCGATGTTTTCATCATTCAGGGCCACTAATTGTACACCCACAGGGGCCAGAAAAAAGCCAGAAATCCTTTTTTTGGCGTCATTTACCTCAGATTTTGTTGACAGCTAATTCAAAAGAATTTTAAAATGAGTCACAAGTGTGGGTTTGACTCAAACCCCCCATCAGACTCTTGGTGCTGGGACAAATATCTTCTGCTCCCTGTTCACACGCACAGACACTGCCCGCCCCCCACTTCGAGGCCCAGGACATGGGAAGTCGGCCCCTTCCTCACTCTGGGACCTCAGGCGAGTGGCTGTCCTCTCTGAGCCAGAGCCTGCCTGATCCCCGCCCCCCTCCGCCCCTTCTCTCCAGCAAGAGTGCTGTGGCACATCCGGGCCCATGGACTGGGTGAACTTCACATCAGCCTTCCGGGCAGCCACCCCGGAGGTGGTGTTCCCCTGGCCCCCACTGTGCTGTCGGCGGACTGGCAACTTCATCCCCCTCAGTGCAGAAGGCTGCCGCCTGGGCCACACAGACTACCTGTTCACCAAGGTGTGTCCCCTCCCTGCAGCTCCCCTGTCTGTGCATCGGTCCGGCCCCCCTGGTCCTTCTGTCTCGTCCTGCCTCCCACTTTCTTCTCCTCCTCCCCTCTCTGGCTTCTTTCTTTCTCTCCCGTCTCTCCAGCTCTCTCAACTCTCTTGCCACCTGTCCCTGCTCCCTCCGCAAGTCAGTGGGAGGCCCAGGGTCTGAGCTGGCACCTGCCACTTTTCTCAGGTCGTCTGGGAAGAAGAGCAACAGGAATCACAGCGGTAGCACCACAACCATAGTAACCACGTGCATTGAGCCCTTACGTGGTGCCCGGCACTCTTCTAAGGGCTTTAAGTCTTTGTCTTATTTAATTCCCACCACGGCCTGTGAGGTGCAATATGATTAATGAGCCCATTTTAAGGATGATGAAACTGAGTTCACTGTCTAGTGAGCGATGGAGCTGGGACTGGATTTCAGGAGCTTTAACCAGTGAGTGCAGAGGCAGAGAGAGAAACCAGAGGAGGTTAGACTGGGAGGAAAACCAGTTCCAACAGTCCCTCTGGCTGCTTTCGGCTGCCTAGGGGCCCTTCAGCCACACGTCTTAGATCAGGTGTCACGGAGTGGGGACCTGCACCGACCACGACGGCTATCAGAGCCCGACGGCCATTTCTGAAGCCCAGCTCCGGGCAGAGTGCACACATGCGTCATTTCGTGGACTCCCCACGACCACTTTCAGAGGCCAGTGCTGTCAAGATTGTCACCTCACAGATGGGCAAACTGAGGCTCAGAGAGCCAGAATCATTCCCAGGCCCTAACAGCGAACAAATGGCGGAGATGGCCCCCAACTCAGTCCTGCCTGACTCCAGGACGCGCACCCTCAACCTTAGTTTGTGGGTGCTTCCAAGTCGAGGCAGGGGTCTACCTGAAGGCGACTCTGTTGTGAGGCTCAGGCCCCACTTGGCCTCCTTCCTAAATGGGGACGTATCAAAACTGCACCGCACCTAAAGGCAGATTTCAAACCCTTGGAACTTGTGGGCAGCATGGAAAGCCAGCTCTGCACAAAATTGCCCTCAGACTGTCATAGCCACCGCCAGGGTAGTACCTACTTGCGTGGGGCCTGGGTTCAACATCACACCCCTGGCTCCCCAAAAACCATTCTGGGGGTAGACACTGCCACAATCCCCATTGCGTGGCTGAGGGAAAGGAAGTGACCTTCCAAAGGGCACGCAGTGACTCTCCCTCAGTGCTAGCCCTACTGGGCATTTCCTCAAACCCCCATTTCCCCCCCACCCAGGGCTGCTTCGAGCACATCGGCCATGCCATCGACAGCTACACGTGGGGTATCTCGTGGTTTGGGTTTGCCATCCTGATGTGGACGGTGAGAGGCGGGAAGCCTATGGGCGAGGGGGGGATGTGGGTGTGGGGCTGGAGCGCCCCTCACCTGACTGCCTCCTCATCCAGCTCCCTGTGATGCTGATAGCCATGTATTTCTACACCACGTTGTGAGGAACAAGGAGGGAAGGCCACGTGCACGCCTCGGCCTCCTCCTCCTTCTCCCATTCCTGTTTCCTCCGGCTGTGGTCTGGATGGCTGCCTCACCTCTCCCCTTCCCACCTCCCTCAACCTTCCCTCCTTCCTCTCTTTTACCTCTTCCTTCTCTCTTTTACCAACTTTCTGAGCCCTGCTGAGACTTGGGGGTGCCCTGAAACCCTTGGACATGTGTACAGGGACCCTTAGCCCTTGACCTCATTTCACTCTGCTGATTCCTGGCGCATCTTTCAGTGTCAACTTAAAGTCCTTTTCTCAGGGGACCCTTCCCGGATCCCACTACCCAAATCACCAATGCCTCTGTTGTAGCTCCCCGAGCACCTCCTTCATGGCAAGTGCTGCCATTTTTGCTAAGTAGTTTGTGATTGTTTATTCTCTGGTTGACGGAGATTGCCATGAGGGGAGGGACAAACTCTGTCATGGTCACTTTATTGTCCCCAGCATCACCCAGCAGAGGGAGGAGCATCGATATTCAATAAATACTGGTTGAATGAATCAATTTGTTTTCTTCTGGGGCAAAGGCAAATGAACAAGAATGGAAGTGGCAGAAACCCAACTGGCACTGACTGAAACATAACATGGAATTCTTGGCTCATGTAACTGAGTCAATATTGCTGGCTTCAGGCACGTCTAGATCTGGGAGTTCCATCTAAGTTTCCAGGAAACCTGCTTCCTTCTCAGGCAGGATTCCCCTGGCAACACCAGACTTACGTCTTGATAGCTAAGCCACGGAGCAGCAAGAGAGGCCTCTCTCCCAACAGCTTGAGCCAAGGTCGAGGATTCAATCTCACTATCTTTAGTTTAGACTCTAGGCCCATCCTTTGGTGGGGAAAGGAGGGTACCTGAATTATTACCACTGCTAAGGATGGTGTTGGGAAGTGGGGGTGATCCATCAAAGGAAAATTAGAGTACAGTTGGGCTGGTACAGGTGGCAGATAACCTCCTCCTAGGGGCTGTAGCTTCCAGCAAGTTCTCTAAGGGATGCATGACAGCAAGCACTCTAGGAATCTCATCCTCACTGTTGTCCTCACTCAAGCAGGCCAACCTCCGTCCATTTTATAGCAATTAGGCCCTGCCAAGAGGGCCTGGCTTCCTTTCCCACCAAATGACGTTTCTCAGGGTCCCCATTTACTCCACTGGTCTGCAGATGGTCTGCAAAAGCTGAATTTAGATTTCAGCTTTTTTTTTTTTTAATTTTTTTTTTTTAAGATTTATTTATTTATTTGACAGAGAGAGACACAGCGAGAGAGGGAACACAAGCAGGGGGAGTGGGAGAGCGAGAGAAGCAGGCTTCCCGCTGAGCAGGGAGCCCGATGCGGGGCTCGATCCCAGGACCTGGGATCATGACCCGAGCCGAAGGCAGACGCTTAACGACTGAGCCACCCAGGTGCCAGATTTCAGCTTTTTAAAAATATACTTTTGTTTATTTTTTTAAAGATTTTATTTATTTATTTGAGAGAGAGAGAGACAGAGATAGAGCACGAGTGGGGACGAGAGGGAGAAGCAGGCTCCCCGCTGAGCAGGGAGCCCGACGTAGGGCTCCATCCCAAGACCGTGGGATCATGACCTGAGCCAAAGGCAGGCACTTAACCGACTGAGTCACCCAAGGGTCCCTTAAAATATACTTTTAAAAATCTGTAATGGTCAAAGAGGTTTTTTGTTAGGATGAAGAATTGGAAACATCCCTCAGCAGGGAGTGGGTTGTACAGCTCATGTTCTATCCCTGGCCTGGATTCCCTGTGGCTGTTGAAGAAGAAGATAGAACTATGTGAGCCAATACAAAAAGATGTCATAATGGTATAAATAATTGAAAAGTATATATAAGGATATTCATTACAGTGACCCAAATGAGCCTCTGTAGGGGACCAGTTAAGTTAGCTATGCTATGTCTGTAGTCTAGAATACCACACAGTAGTAAAAAGTACTGTTCTAACATGGAGAAATCTCCCAAGAGATGCAGAGTAGAAAAACTTGCAAACCACATGCAGTACTTTTATTCCTGTAGATACATTTTCAGGGCTGGTCTTTTCTTTTTAAAGAAATGGGCCAATGTTTTTAGAATAATGTTTTAAAAAATGGAAATGGGAAAAAAAAGAATACTTAAAAAAAAACACCAAAATCATTCATAACCCTTCTGCTTAAAGATTATAAAAATTTAGAAATGGAGGGCGCCTGGGTGGCTCAGTCGTTAAGCGTCTGCCTTCGGCTCAGGTCATGATCCCAGGGTCCTGGGGGGACCCTGCGGGAAGCCTGCTTCTCCCTCTCCCACTCCCCCTGCTTGTGTTCCTTCTCTCGCTATCTCTCTCTGTCAAATAAATAAATCTTTTAAAAAAATAATAAAAATAAATAAAAACCTTTCCTTTAAAAAAAAAAAGATCATCTTGATCTGTTGTTAAGTAAACAAGGCAAGGAGCAGAACGGGATACGTAACTGATCTCATTTTTATAAAAATCATATATATATATATTCCCCATGAAGGACTCCATATGTATCTTTATGTTTGAAAAATTTTGTATAAAGATTATCTATTATTTTTCAAAAACAAGAAAAGTGGTTTCTAAAGTACTGAACAACATATAGTTTACTCTGCAAGCCAGAATTTTAAAACATCATGTAGATGTGATACACACCATTATTTATTTATTTATTTTTATTCTTTAAAAGATTTTATTTATTTATTTGAGAGGGAGAGAGCACGAGTGAGCAGGGGGAGGAGCAGAGGGAGAGGGACAAGCAGACTTGTGCTGAGCAAAGAGCCCGACTCGGGGCTTGATCCCACCACCCTGAGATCATGACTTGAGCCGAAATCAGGAGTCGGACACCTTAACGGACTGCGCCAGTCAGGCGCCCCTACACACCAATTTTAACACACAAGAGCTGCTCCCAGTTAACTGACTTAACTGGCTTTCCTGCAGGCTCTGGAATGAAAATCTCCCTGATCCTGTGCACGTATTTGACTGCCTTGTAAACGTGTCAAGGAAAGGGGGGATTCTGGCCTAATCTTTTATTTTTTTTAAGATCTTATTTATTTATTTGAGAGAAAGAATGAGAGAGAGAGAGAGAGAGCATGAGATGGGGGAGGGTCAGAGGGAGAAGCAGACTCCCTGCTGAGCAGGGAGCCCGACGTGGGACTCGATCCCGGGACTCCAGGATCATGACCTGAGCTGAAGGCAGTAGCTTAACCAACTGAGCCACCCAGGTGCCCCTGGCCTAATCTGCTTTTACATTCAGGTGTGTCCTCATGAGCAAGTTCACAGTGACCTCGTCTGTGACTCAGAGTCTCTGAAGGAGGCAAAGAGGCCTCACCAGCTTCTCACAAGCCCCACTACTCTCTCTGAGCCTTAGTGTGCCCCTCTGTGAAATGGGGATTCTAACAGTCCCCACCTTGGGGCATAGGACCCCATTCATTCTAAGAGCTCAGAAACTAACAGAACTTTTTATTGTGAATCAGGAATTTTCTCAATTCTGTTTAATCAGAATCAAGTGCAGAAATACCATCCACTGAGGCTGCGTGAGTTCCAATTGCAAATGTCTGGGCTCCACCATACCTAATGTACAGAGGCTGACTCACCAAGGTGACTCCCATACTTGTACTTTAAACAGTAAAGTCACACTTGAATATGCTTCATGCTTTTGCTGAGGGATGTTCAACCCAAGGGCTCAGCGTACATTAGAGTTAATGATACTTTTTATCTGAGGGTCTTTAAAGAGTGTTTGTGGAATTAATGGAGATTGGTATTCATAAAATCAGGTTTTCCCTTAAAAATCACAGTGCAAAAGAGTATTTGTCATGGGAAAATACTTGGTAAATTACTCAATGCAAAAAGATTACAAAAGAGCATGCTAAGTATGATTGCTTTTCTTTTTTTTCAGATTTTATTTATTTATTTGACAGAGAGAGTGAGAGAGCACAAGCAGGGGGAGGGGCAGAGGGAGAGGGAGAAGCAGACTCTCCACTGAGCAGGGAGCCCGATGTGGGGCTCGAACCCAGGACCGTGGGATCATGACCTGAGCCGAAGGCAGACGCTTAACAGACTGAGCCACCCAAGTGCCCCTATGATTACTTTTCTGATAAAAATATAAATATGTGCACATTAGCATTAAAATTGTAAAACAAAGTCCCCCAAGGTTGTCATTGGTTATGAAGGAAGAGGAGATATGTGCAGGGGATTTTTATTTCATTCCTTGGGCATTTTGGTTTTTCCGAATTTTCTATGATGATTATTGTTGTCCTCCCAAACCAATAAATAAATGTTAATCAAAATGTCACTGTGGGATATGAGATGTGCACTGAGGAAAGAATGATTCTGCTAAACATTTTCGAATTTTACCTGAGTAGTGAAAACAGATCAGGCCTTCCCAAATGCTGGGGCCTGGGGCTTGAGCTGGCCTCTGGGAGGGCAGGGAGGCTGGCTTCCACCTCTGGCCCAGATCTGTCACTGCCTTCCTTGGCTCCATCTGGTCACATACACGCAGAATGTGGCTCACTCAGCCGGACTGGCAGCACTGTGGCCTGGTCAAGGCAGACCTCACCTAGCAGAACAGGTATGTCTGCCCCCACCCCTCCACTCAAATGCCTGCTCCTGTAGGTGAGAGGGAAACAGAGAGATGAGGGCCAGGTGAGGCTCTCAGGACCATTCAAGGGAGAGGTAGCCATTTGATGGCTCTTCCTACCACATCTCTACGTGACCACATCTGTCCATGGCTTCATCCAGCCTCTAACCCTCCATGGCTCCGCAGTGCCCTCAGGACAACATCCAGCACCTCTGCCTAGCACTGAGGGGCTCTTATGGCCTGTCTCCTTGCCCCCTGCCCAGGCTTATCTCCCTCTCCTGCCCCACTGGGTCAGTCTCTCTTTGACCCATCTAAGATTTATAGAATGGAAAGAATAAACTGTACTAGCAATCAAGCAGACACACACCTCTGACTACAACCACTGTTGTTTATACTCCTTACATGAGGGCAGGTTGCCTTAGTCACTAAAATGTAACACTCTCACCCCTTCGACCTCCTGATTGTCCCTCTGGGAATCTATTCTGCAAATGCACTAACAAGCGTGTGCAAAGACCTATGTACACAAATAACTAAAAATCCATACCTGGGAAACAGCCTAAATCATGTCAGAAGAGAAGGAGTTATATAATTCATTTGCACACCATGGAATACTATGCAGCTACGTTTAAAGGGAGCCACATTTACATTTGCTGAAATGAAACCATTTCCAAGATACATTGTTCACTGAGAAAAATGCAAGGCTCAAAACTGAAGGTATGCTAAATGCAACATGGTATCCTAGATTGGAGCCTGGAAGACAAAATATATTAGTGGGAAAACTAGCATGATCCAAATGAAGTCTAGAGTTTAGTTAATGGTTTGCACCAATATTAATTTCTTGCTCTTGATTATTGTACCATGGCTATGTAATACGTTAACATTGGGGGAACCTGGGTGACGGGTATACAAGAATTCTCTGTACTGTCTTTGTAACTTTTCCGCAAATCTTAAATTCTTCCAAAATAAAAAGTTTAGGGGCACCTGGGTGGCTCAGTCCATTAAGCGTCTGCCTTTGGCTCAGGTCATGATCCTGGGGTCCTGGGATCGAGCCCCGCATTGGGTTCCTTGCTCAGTGGGGAGCTGGCTTCTCCCTCTCCCTCTGACCCTCCCCTACTCGTGCTCACTCTCTCTCAAATAAATAAAAAAAAATTTTTAAGTTTATTTGAAAAAAACTAAATGTATGTTTCTATATTTGTAGAACTCTAAAAAAGGAGAAAAAAAGGGCAAAGTTTGTGTATGCACGGGAAATGTCCTTTATTTTTAGGAGTGATTTTCCTTAATTCAGGAATGATGATCCACTTTGAAAACTAATGAATAGTTTAAAAATAAGTTATACTCACACTCGCGTCATGATTTTTTCAGAGTACCTACCTGACCAATGTCATTATTTGAAATATTTTATCTGATGGCATAATTTCAAAATGTCTTCCAATTTGGAATGTAGAAAGAAATTACACATGGCTGAGGATGGAAGTGCAAATAAGGACACAGGGCAATTCACTAGAAACCAACTCATGAAATGTTCATGGTATCAAAGGACCAACTCACTGAATTTGTCAAAAAATCTTTTACCGGTATTAACCCAAATGGCTTAACACATTGTAGGGAAATGAATTTTTAGTTGTCGTCCCCTCAGAACTGAGCTCAGAGTCCTGTATCAGAGACAGAGCAGACAGCAGGGAACAGGCTTCCCAGAAGAGTGGAGACCTGGAGGCAATAACAATCTTCAGAAAAATCTGGCCGCTGAAGTCACTGGCTCCCCAGTGTGGCCTTGCTTATCCTGAGTTAGGGGTGAGCGCCAAGAGTCCAATGTGGGTTAACCTCTCTTAAATGAAAAAGCTTACATTGTTACATAAATTCTTCCAGAATGATGATGTAAAGTCCTGGGTGTTCAAGGTGTTGCAGAATTATAAGAACCAAATTTTCCAGATCCAGCGAGAACCAATCTTTTAAGATTTTTGACGGGCTCCCTGCTCCGCAGGGAGTCTGCTTCTCCCTCTGACCCTCCCCCCTCTCATGTGCTCTCTCTCATTCTCTCTCTCTCATATAAATAAATAAAATCTTTAAAAAAAATAAGATTTTTGAGAGAGAGAGGGAGAGCATGAGTTGGGGGGAGGGGCAGATGGAGAAGCAGGCTCCCCACTGAGCAGGGAGCCCGAAGTGGTGCTCCATCCCAGGACCATGGGATCACCACCTGAGCTGAAGACAGACGCTTAACTGACTGAGCCACTCTGGTGAGAACCAATCTTATGCAGACAATGTCACTGATCCCTTAAGCCCCAGGGACTAGGGGCCCAGAAACCTCTGTTGATGAGGGCAGTTGCATCTGCCCCTGTCCTGAGTGGTAAAATTGTGAATCTTTCCAGTAACATGACTCATTCCAACATTCAAATATTTATTGCTTGCCTAACATGGGCACACACTGGGCACTGGTCTAGATCTGGGGACCCAGCAGGGAACAAATCAGACCTCAATCTCCCCCTTTATAAAAGCTTACCTTTTGGGCGCCTGGGTGGCTCAGTTGGTTAAGCGACTGCCTTCGGCTCAGGTCATGATCCTGGAGTCCCGAGATCGAGTCCCACATCGGGCTCCCTGCTCAGCAGGGGGTCTGCTTCTCCCTCTGCCCTCTTCCCTCTCGTGGTCTCTGTCTCTCATTCTCTTTCTCTCAAATAAATAAATAAAATCTTTTAAAAAAAAAAAGCTTACCTTTTGAAAGATGAGATCAAGAAAACCAAGAAGGGAAATACACGTGTCAGAGGAAATAAGTGCTAGGGAGAAAAATAAAATGTAAAAATAAAATTTTAAAACGAGCAGAGAAGAGAAGCAAGCCGTTTCAACACCACATCCACATCCTGTCTGGATGTCTGAGTTTCCAGAAGTGGCAAGGCCCCTCCTCTGGATTATTTCCTATTGTCCATTGTTCCATCACCATGTGTGGGGGTTGGAGAGAGCTCAGACTGACAGTCCCTGGGGCACATGCCTGCCTTGGAACAGAGATGGATTCAGCGCCACCCAACGGGCCTGGCCTGCCAGGGGAAAAGTTGGCTACTCAGAGCGGACTTGGGCTCTGAGCCTAGGGAAAGATGAACAGACACTGGGAGCAGAAAGGACCACTATCTTCTCTCCCCATAAACCTTCTCCTGATGATTCAGAGATAAATGACACAAAAGGCACTGAGAATTCAATGTTAGCCATTGTCCTGGCTGTCATTTTTATTAGTATTTGGGGACCCCATCACTCACTGGGCCAGTTATCCATTTATTGCGTCTTAATTCCAGTATTTGTCAGTGGGCATGAGGTTAGGCCTTGTCAGTAGGGGGCGCTAGACGGACATTGCAAATTAGTGGCTTCTCTCCAGAGTCCAGGGCTTTGTTCCCGTTTCCCCTGGGCTGTGACCAGCAGGTGGCTGTTACTCTTTTCCACATTGTAGCTGGCCACCTCCAGCACCTTCTTGAGCCCAGCTAGGAACACACCATTTAACCCAAGTAAGAGATGTGTTGAAAATATGAAATAGAATAATTTCTTCCTTAACTGACTGCCTTTTCAGATGCTCGGCAAATGGAAATAGAAAGATGCAAAACAGAGCAAGTGGGGTTTTTTTTGCTTTTTTGTTTTTTGAAGAGCTACTTCCAGTCCTGCTGGGGGGAAAAAAATGATCAAAAGATCCCTGGCATTAAAGTTCATCTCATATAAATTCATTCAGAAAATTGAACAAGTCTATAAACGGAAGGAATTTTTCAACTTTTTTTTTCTTTTTTAAGATTTTATTTGAGAGAGAGAGCCCGAGCACGAGGAGCAGGAGGAGGGCAGAGGGAGGAGAAGCAGGCTCCCCGCCGAGCAGGGAGCCTGATGCGGGCTCCATCCCAGGACCCCAGGAACACGACCTGATGCCGAAGGCAGACGCTTAACAGACTGAGCCACCCAGGTGCCCTCGAATTTTTCAATTTTCAAGATCCAGAACCAAGGCAAGTGATATTTGTTGCCTAGAAACTACTCTGGTCTGGGGTATGTCAGTTAGCTTTTTTAACCACCCCAAACACAGTGACTTAAAATGATTATTTTTTAGCTCCCGATTCTTTGGGACCATTTGCGCTGAGCCCAGCCAGGCAGTTCTTCTGTGGGTCTCCCCTGGGTTGACTCTTGCAGCTGCAGTCAGCTAGTGGGGTGGCTGGGGGCTGTTTGGTCTCGGGTGGTTCCCCTCACGTGTATGGCTGGCTGGCAGTTGGTGTAGGTGGCTGGGGTAATGGCTCTCACTGGGCCATGTGTCTGTAGCAGGCCGGTTCAAGCTTGTTCACATGGCCGTGCTCGTAGGGTTCCCAGGAAGGGTTTGTTAAACTCTTCTCTGTAAAAAATACCTCTTCCTGTGACTTTGCATGGATCTTAGGAAATGCCAGCGCTCCTGAGCACGGCCTACTAGGCCAGGCCCTGCCCACCACATCCAGCCTCACTCTCCCCTGCTCCCCCTCACTTTGCTGTCTCCACTCCAACAACAGTGGACTTCAGGGCTATGCTTCCTCCCACTCCAGAGCTCTGGAACCTATTTTCCTACTGCCTGGAGGACTCACCCCTCTCCTAGTCAGGTTAGTAATTATTCGTAAAATCTTAGCACAAGCATCACTTCTTCCAGGAAGCCTTTCGGAAAACCCTGGCCAGGTTAAGAGTTCTGTTTTCCTTTCTTAAAGTATCTATCTCGTGATTTTTCTTCAGAGCACGTAGCATAGTTTTAAGTTTTACTTGCAACTAATAACCATAGCCAACATTTAATCAGCCCTTGCTCTGTGCCCGGGGCTGTTCTAAGAACTTCATGGGTGTCTGTTCATTTGATTCTCTCGAGGCACAGAAAGGAGAAGAAACTTGCTCCAGTTCACACAGTTGAGGAGTGGTACAGGCAGGTCTCAAACCTGTCAGTCTGGTTCCAGAGCTAACATCTTAACCATTCTGCTCTGTTCCCTCCCTCTGAAGTAAATAATACGCATCTCCCTACCAGACTGTGAGCCGGCCAATGGAAGATATTCTGTGTGACGGACTAAACCGTGTCCCCTCCAAAATTCATATGTGGAAACCTTAACCCACAATGTGGCTGTATTTGGAGGTAGGGCCTTTAAGGAGGGAATTAAGGTTAAATGAGGTAATAAGAGTAGGGAGGCCCCTAGTCCAATAGGACTAGTGTCCTTATATCTTAGTCCGCTCAGGCTGCATAGTAGAACACCATGGACTGGGCAGCTTATAAACAATGGAAATCTACTTTTCTCAAGCTCACAGTTCTGGAGGCTGGGATGTCCCAGATGAAGGCATTGGCAGATTTGGTATCTGGTGAGAACCTACTTTCTGGTTCATAGATAGCTGTTTTCTTACTGTAACATCACATGGTGGAAAGGGCAAGGGAGTTCTCTGGGGCCTTTTTATAAGGGCACTAATGCTATTCATAAAGGCTCCACCCTTATGACCTAATCATCCCCTGAAGGCCCCTTCTCCAAATATCAGCACAGTGGGGATTAGGATTCAGTATATGAATTGACACAAATGTTCAGCCTATGGCCCCTTATAAGAAGAGGAATAGATACAGGAGTGTGCATGCACAGGGCAAAGGCCATGTGAGGGCCCAGTGAGAAGGAAAGAGGCCTCAGGAGAAACCAACTCTGCTGGCCACTTGATCTTGGACTTCCAGCCTCCAGAACTGTGAGAAATAAATTTCTGCCGTTTAAACTACCCCATCTGTGGAATTTTGTTATGGCAGCCCAAGTACACATACATTTGGTCTCTTCTTGTTTGCCATGATATACTTTGTACCAAGGACATTAACAGGTGCTCCCCAAAATATATATATACTCTGGTGCCACCACCTTCTCTGGAAAGTCTTTGTTCATCCTTCTCCCTCTCCCATGCCTGGCTTAAGTGTCCCTTCTGGGCTTTAGTTGCTACACTTTTCACTTGGTTCTGGAAGGATATGTTTTGAGGTCGAATTATTCCTTTCTAGAAGGTTACATCTTTGAATCTGAAGATTTCAAAGGGGCTGAGTCTTCTCCGGGACTCAGCCCAGATGGTATACGTTGTTGGGAGTTTAGTAAATATTTGAGTGAATGCAAGTCTCTTGAGCCCCACACACAAGCCCTGGATGGAGAGCAAGAAGGTTTGAGTTCTAAGTGTCATCTCTAAATTCCTGAGCAGCCTTGGATCCTGAAAGCTCAAAAGTAATCATGGCCTTGCATTTCTCCAGACATCAAAGCTTGGGGAAAAGTTATGCTCTAACAAGCATAGAGTACAGGGGTCGTTTTTACATCTAACACCTGTGCAGTTGAACTGCGCTCCTGAGTCTTAGTAATCTGCCTACCTCTAGCCAGACTTCTTGGTATATCTCAAACGTACTAAGTTCATGCCTGTCTCAGGGCCTTTGTACTTGCCGTCTCTTCTGGGAACACACTTCCCCCAGGATCTTCCACAAATGGCCTCAATTTTCAGTGTTTATGCCAAAGTCAAGGAGAGGTAATGGTGATTGCAAGCAACTCAGTTTCAGGACACTGGAGATAAAAAGAGATGTCACCGTTCTATTAGTTCATTGAATCTTCTCAACAGTCCTGAAAGGTGTTTACTGTCATTATCCCCATTTTACAGATGAAGAAATTGAGGCCAAGAGAGGTTAAGTAACTTGCTAAAGGTTTCACAACTAGAAAGTAACAGGTCCAGGATAGGAATCCAGGCAATTTGGATCCAGTGTCAAGTTTCTTAAGCACAAAGCTCCCTGCTTCTCAACATACATTGCAGCTTAGTTAACACAGGGTCTGGCGTGGGGCAGTGCTCAACAAGCAACAGTTATTTCTCTCCTCCCCTCATTTGACTCTCCTCATCAGTCCAACCCCCAGAACCAAGCCGATAACACTTCCTAGTCCATCTTGCCAGAGCTCAGAGTCCCTCACTCCACCTTCTTATGCCTGCGCATGCTAGGTAGCTAGATTTGAGGGCTCTAAAATCAGGTTCTCTGGCTTCCCATCTAGGCTCCACCTTTCACTAGCTCAGTAAACATAGGAATGTTACATCCCTCCCCGGTCTCAGTTTCCTCACCTGTAAAATGGTGTCGACGGTAACAGTCATTATGTTCTAGAATTACTATAGGGATTCAGTGGGATGATGCATGCAGAATGCTTTCCAGCTTGCCCAGCTCATAAAAATGGCTCAATAAATTGTAACGTTTATGATTAGAGCCTCTCAGTGAGAAGCCCCCCAAAGTTCTGGGGCTGTGAAATACACTGCCCACAACCTTTAGAGCCAAAGTTGGGACCAGATGAATTCATTGTTTGTAGACAAGGTTGGCTGGTGTAAGCGGACTCCTTAACCTGATCCAAGTCAGGATCTACCAGACAGTTACTTCTTAGAGGCAACGTGGTTCAGAGGGGTAATCTCTTGGGTCTGATAGACCTGGGTCTGAATTCCAGCTCTGATTTCTCCTCAGGACCTCAGTTTCTTCATCTGTCAAATGGGAAGAGACTAGTGTTAAGATTAAGAATGTGACTTCAGATTCAGAAGGTTATGTGATATTCATTCTACTCCTTGCTTAGCCATAGACCAGCTATATGAGCTGATATGAGTGTCTTCAGCACTATGAGCGTTGGTTGTCTGCTCCAATGGGTGTTGTCACCATTCCTATTCCTGGGGTGGCTATGAGGATTTCCCAGGACCATGTGCGCCTACACTCTGCACCCTGTAGCTGTTGGGATGGGAGGCAGTATATACCAAGAGTTAGGAGTTTAGGCTCTGGAGTCAAACTGCGACAGGCCTAGTTCAAATTCCAGCTCTGACAATTACTCCTGGTGAGATCTTGGGAAAATCAATTTCTTCTCCCAACCTCAATTCATTTATCTGTGAAGTGAGAATAATAGCAGTAAATGTCCAATAGGGCTTGCTACAAGAATTCCATTCGATGATACATGTAGAGCACTTAAAACTGGCTTGGTTCAGTGTGGCAAAGATATTATGAGGACGATTTTTAAAATACCCTTTCCTAGAAGGCAAATGCATTTGCCCAAAAGTTTGAGGACTTGAAAATATGAACGGAGTGAACCTTCAGGATCAGATTCAAGTCCAAAACAAAAACAAACAAAACCCCTCATTTGTAGATGAGGTAAACCAGGGCCACGTGATCACATCAGGACCCCCCCACACACACATCTACAAGATCAACCCTACTTAATCATAGTGTAGCTCGAATGCTAGACTCTCACTAGAACGAGGTCAGAGTCCCGGCAGTGACCATTCTCGCCGGGGGACGTGAGACAAGTGAGCCTCAGAGGTTAACCAGCGGAGTAATCAGCTCCCTCGCAGGATTATTTAGCAGGAGTCAATGAGATGACGCACACAACGCGGCACCCCGAAAGGGTTCGGTGAACGGGAGCTGTTGTTCCTATTGCTACAGCACCTGTCTTCTCCAGCTTTTTGAGGGGTTCTCCCACTGGCCTGCCACTCGCCTTAGTCGGTCTCCGTCCCGACTTTCGGCTGCAGCTACTGTCCCAGGCCCTCCTCAGGAGGGTCCCCCTGCGCCCGTCCTTCGTCCCCAGCTCCTCAGCTAGCTGCGGGGAGGTGGGCGCCAGACAACACTCCACCGAGCCCGGAGCCGAACTTGAAGCTCAGGGACAGAAGTCCAACTGCCGCCTGAAACCGTTGGACTGGGCTCCCGCCTCCTGGAAACGCTGATCAATCAAAAGAGAAGAAGCAAGCCCCTAGACCAATCAGAAGTGGAAGCGGTCGAGCAATGCCCGCCTCCTTAAAGAGCCCTAGCTTCTCATTGGATGTGCCCAAGCGCGAACCCAAAGCTAAGCCACTTAGAAGAGAGTGGGGCCAGCCAATCAGCAGTGCAACCGCAGCCCGGCTCGTGGGACTGGAGAGGCAGTATCAGCTCACAGACTGGCGCGGTGCGAGCTCGCCGCCTGTCAGCACCAAAGCCCTGCATGGACAGAAAGCCAGCTGGCTGAGCTCTTAGCCCTGGCCAGTTAATGGCGGGGCAGAGCAATGGGCCATTCTCTCTACGGTGTGGGGTGTGTGGTGGTGGGGGGGGGAGATGGCTAGTACGTGAAGTACGCAGTTAACCCTGTTCATCTGACAGGCGATGAGCATTCGAAGCGTGAGCATCTAGACCAATCACGGGTCAAGGCACTGCCCCCTCTTGTGCTTTCCCTGTCCCCGCATACTTCCGGGTGAGGCAGGGTGTGTTCTGCAACCAATCAGTGGTGGGCAGGGCAAGAGGCGGGAAAGGGAAGCTGCCCACAGGCACCCAAAGCCTGGCTGGCTCTTGAGGGCCTCCCAACGAATCACAGATACACACTTCATAGACTGTCAAGGGTTAAGAGAGAGGTGAAAGGGTTTGCAACGAGAGCTACTCAGGGTGGCAAGACAGAAGCAAGAAAGCGGTGGTATCCTGAGCCCTTGCGGAGGGAGCTTCCAAGGTTCTTGAGGCGAAGGAGGTTCCGGGCCCAGTCTTTTCACAGAGAGGGTGGGAGGAAGGGCAAATTCCACAACCACTCAGCAGGGGAGGGGGCGAGCTGGAGGGTAACATCTCAGCCTTAGACACCTGAAACCCAAGTCCGCGGACCAATCAGACTCCAAGGCCCTGCCACACCACAGAGCCCGCAGGGTGGGTGGGAGCTCCGCAGCCAATCGGGGTGGGCGCGAGGTGGGCGAGAGCAAGCGGAGCTGTCCTAGGTGTCTCCCAGAATGCTGAGCATGCTCAGCAGGATGCGGCCAGCGCTGCAGCCAATCAGCGTCCGCCTCGGAATGCAGGCGCGACAGGCAAGCTGTGCACGCGCCCGGGGCCTCGAGCTCCTGGGCTCGCGCCGCTCACCACTTTCTAACGGCCACTCGAGCTTGCGCTGCCCTCAGTGTATGTGAGACTGTGGGAAGAGGAACAGGGTCCGAGTCGGTGAGTGCCATGGTTTTTCTTACACTTCTTCAGGCTTGGGACTGGCCCAGGCCGAGCTGGGGTATGAGGGCTTGAGTGGTCGCCGTGAGGGTTGAGGGTTTTAGTCCCTGCGGACTCCCTTTGCTCTGGCGAGGCTGGCAGTGGGGCCTCCTGGGCACCTGTGGGCCCAGGCTGGTCAGAGGCCAGGCCAACATGCCCTGAGTTGGTCCATGGTCCCTGAGGCTAAGTTGGTTTGGAAGCGTGTTGTGGGGCAGTTGGAGGCCCTTGGAGCGCTGCCTGGCGTCATTTGGCCATGAGGTATGGCCTCTGAACTGTGAGAGGTTGTCTGAGGGCTCTGGACTGAGTCTGGATCTGGTGACTGGAAGGAGAGGCCTGTGGCCCTCCAGAGGTTATTGGGAGTCACTGGCCAAAAGATGAAACAAGTGTGTACTTGAGAGGTTTTCTGGGGTCTTAGGATCCAGCCTGGGCTGAGAGTGAGAGTTGCCAAGGTTGAAAGCCCAATGGGAAGTTGTCAACGGCCATTGCAGCCAGGCTGTGCTGAGAACATGTGGCTGCAAGGCTTTGGGGCAGTCGCTGGACTCGAGGTTGAGGTACAGATTTTCCAGTATTGGGTCCAGGTTAGACAACCTGGCCAGGAGGTTAGGCCCAGGGCTTCTGGAGGTTCTTGAGGAGGGAGTTTCTGAATCTCAGAGGTTGTTTGCCCTCCATGAAATATTATTGCCATGTGACTCTAGAAAAAACCAGGATTGGGTCATGTTAGGGCCTTTTGGTCCACTCTTTCCTAAACTCTGATCATTCCCAGAAGATACCAGGCAGTAAGAATGGGACCAGATGCATAGGGAAGATAAGATGGATGGTGTATTGGAGCACCGGAAGAGGTGTGTAAGATATCCTGCTCCTTAGGAAATCACCCAGGTTCTCTTCACAGAAGATTTTTTATTCTTATGGGGCAGGGTGTTGATATCTAATTTCACTCAGCTGTTCAAGTTCTACATAGTATTAAAGCTTTCAGAATGCTCTCATGTACACCCAGTGTTCTTAAACCTTGGATGGGGATGCAAGGGAGTGGTCTATGAGTGGATTTCAAGGGGTTTTGAGCTCCTGAAAATCATAAGAAAAACTGTATGCATGTTGTTGCAGGGGGGCATGCAAAGCAGCCACAAGGATAAACAAGGAGTATTTAACCTGTCCAGGGACTGGCTTCAGTCTATGAATCCCTTGTCATTCACATGCACAATGGTATGAGTATCTATAATTTTCTGATGTAAAGAGTTGATTCCCCAGCTTACAATTTTAAAAAGGATGGCAATCCCCTTAAACTACGACCTTAAGAACCATTGGAATTAAGCAGGCTTCCGTATTATTTATGGGGCCTAGGCCAAACTAGAAATGAAGATTTCCCCTTTTCTTCCCACACCTGGTGTTGGTGCACATTTCAAGGCACATTAGTCTGCATGTCTGAGCTCAGTCTACCTGCCCCTCACACACAACCAGGGCCTGGGGTGTGTACATCAGTCACACAGTTCATCCTCCTGAGTATAGACCTGGGGATGAGGGCTGGGTAGGTCCGGTAAGTGGGCCATTTGGGTGAGGAAGTCAGAGTTCCAAGTTACCAGAGCACAGCCTAGAACTGGGGGACACATGTTCCAGGTGGGCCCTTCCTAGATGCCCTTAGGATCCTTGGCTCAAGGTGGGGGAGGGACACAGGCAGAGGGGGTCAGAGTGGGTTTAACACAATATTGGCATTCAGTACTGGTCTTGAAAACAGCCCCCGTGAGCAAATTGAGGATCTCAGAAGAGTTAGCCCCATATTAGGGCTGAAGAAGAAGGCCACCCACAGAGAAGATGCAGTGGAACCTAAATTTTTTTACTTCTAGTCTAGTTCTTTTTCCACTTGATCCACAAAAGACATGCTAAGATAGGATCTCTATGACCTAGATGCTATGATTATACTAGTTCTTGAGTTATATGAAACATAGATTTAAGGAAGAAAGAAACTAATTTACTGTCTCTTCTCTGGTATGTGTTGGATGTACTTAACTAGGAAGAGTAGGCATTTGATAGTTCGTGTAAGATTTGGATAATTGGTCTTTATCTGCATAAAATGCTGTGGGGGAATTTAACTACCTTAATTTGAAGAAAGAGATGTGTTCCTGGAAAAAGTGGAAAGTTCATATAATTTTTCTAAATTAAATCTTTTTTAATTTGGCTTTGGAATACTCACTATTTAAAATAAGTGAGATAAAGGGAGAACATTTTTCATAAAACAAATAGTCATGCCTCTAGTTGGCCTATTCTGATGGTTTAGTTTTATTTTTTTATTACTTATTTTTTTTTTAAGATTTTATTTATTTATCTGACAGAGAGAGAGAGAGCGAGAGAAGGAACACAAGCAGGGGGAGTGGGAGAGGGAGAAGCAGGCTTCCTGCTGAGCAGGGAGCCCGATGCAGGGCTCGATCCCAGGACCCTGCTATCATGACCTGAGCCAAAGGCAGACACTTAACCAACTGAGCCACCCAGGCGCCCCAGTTTTAATTATTTTTAAAGAGAATCCATACTTGTATTGCTGTGTTGACATTTTTATATCAAGCTGGATTGTACCTGCAGGGGCATATGAAGGAGCTTACGGTCATGCCTATCAGTTAGAATTAAAAAATAGCAGATTTTAAACTTTATTTAGTAATATGAGTATTGGGAATGAGAGGCAAAAATCATACCTCTTTTTCCCACATACTTCCTTCCGGTTATGTCCTACCTAATCTCTCCCACCCACTCTACCCTGTCCCAGGATGCAGGTTTGTGTCCTCAGGACCAATGGTTTCCTGGGTACACCCCAGGAGACAGCTGCAGGGGATTCCTACAGAGTCATCCTGGGAAGTGGAAGGTGGACAAGGTTTTTGAGACTGTGATGGGAGACTTTTCAAGAATAGAGTTATCAGTTTCCCTACCCTTCCAAGTCAAAGTGCTATTTGCTTGTGCTTCTGCTGTCACTGCTCAATGCAAGATGGCTTGGGCTGTGTAGTCAAGAATGTACGGAGAGAGAAGGGCCTAGAGTATCACCAGCCTCAGGGCTGAGGTGTAGAGGACCCTGGAGATACCTCTAAGGAGGCAGTCTCTAAAAGGATATCCTCAGGTGGGGTAGACACCAAGTAGGAGGCAAAATGGGGTTTCCCATTCTTGGGGGGCTTTTGTTCTCTGAATGGGGAGTCCCCTTGCCCTTCTCCTCCCTATTAGGTTTCCTGAAAGCCTGCTGACACTCCCTGTCACTATACTTGGCTTATAGAGGACACTGCCCTTTGAGCATAGTCTCCAATATTTTTGATCATCAATGAGCAAATCATACCAGTGGGGGAGCTGAGTCACAGGCACATGAAGTAGGACTGGGAAGCAAGGCCACTGGGTGATGATGTAATCTTCCAGACCCCTGTGCCTTTTCTTCTACACTTGGGGTTTCTCTCTCATGATTTTCCCCACTTATTCCATATCTTCAGGGACTGTATTACTGTGTTGAAGAAAGAATGTTTTTCTCTGTATACATACATATCCGGGATTGGTGCTTTTATATGTCCAGGCCAAGTGCCTTTTATATGGGTGTCAAATAAGTCCCTGGGTGTGGTGGTATGAGGAGTTAGAAAGCTCAGAAATGGAAAATATTTAACGTTCAGAGTAGCACATGAATAAGGCCTGTCCATTTGCATTTTCCCTTTCACTCTGAGTCATCTTCCCCTCTCCCCACCCTATTATTGCCCCTCCACCAGCCCCACCCACTGGCACACCCTGCTTGATCTAGGAAGGGTTAACATCTGTCTATACTCAAGCTAGAACGAGAGGTAGAGGGGGAAGGCATGTTAAGTCTGGAGGGAGAAAGTAGGGGGCTGTGTGAACATATTGGGGTCCTGGAGCCAAAGGGAGAAATGGGAGTTTAGGGACATAAAGTTTTGGGTCTAGGAGGGGACCAGGATGTAAAGGACAAGCCTACGGTGAACCAGACTGTGTCAGGTCACCAGAGCAGCCTACCAATGCCTGATTTTTTTATCTTCCAGTTATTTATTGGGCATATATGATACACCAGGCACATATCATAAATTATTTCTCTACGCTTGTTAAATGAATGAAAAAATTGCCACAGGATGAGGGTTAATGGAATAATAAAAAACAGGAAAAGAAATGTGAGTCTTTCAGACCTCATCCTTTCCCCAGGTTAACGAGTGCTAACGTGTGAAAACAGGGGAAATCTCCTGAGAGTTCGACCCTTTTGACAGGAAGTGAAAGAAACCCCGGAGTTCTGATTTCGGGGAAATGTCATTTGTCATCAACCCAAGAAAAGGGAGTTTTCTCTTCGAAGACCACCGCAGGCCCTCTCTGGGGTTGCCCCCTTCAGAGCTTGATGGGAGAATCTGAGTCACTTGTACATTCAGTCCCCAGTGGTGGCCCAGATGACAGGGGTCATTTCCACAGAGCAGTTAAGGCTTCCTAGTACTAAGGCAGGGAGAGGAAGGACAAGGCATGCTTTTGGCCCTCCTTCACTCTCTCCTCTGAATCCAGATGTGTCAGTCCTTTTTACTTCTGAGGTAGTAGAAACTGCTTCCAGCTTCTAGAGCTCTGACACTTCTCAGAAGAACTAATCCTATTTGAATGATGCTATGTACTGACAAACCACTTTCACATTCATCATGTCGTTTCATCTTCACCCTCACCTCCAAATGAGGTAAGCAAAGGTTATCCCTATTTCATGGATGAGGTAACTGAGGCTCAGAGAGGTGACTTGCCCAATGTGACTCAACTAGTAAATGGCAGAGATGAGACTCAAATGCAGGTCTGATTATTCCAAGGTTCTTGTTGCGAGATGAACTTTTTTTATTTAAGATTTTTATATATTTATTTGAGAGAGAGCAGAGAGAGTGCATGAGAGAGCGCATGGCGGGGGGGTGGGGGGGGGCAGAGAGGAAAATGCAGACTCCCGGCTGAGCACGGAGCCTGATGCATCAGAGGGCTCAATCCCAGGACCCCGAGATCACGACCTGAGCTGAAGGCAGATGCATAACTAACTGAGCCACCCAGGCGCTCCTTGATTTTTATTTTATTCATTTAAAGTAATCTCTACACCCAGCATGGGGCTCAAACCTACAAGCCCAAGATCAAGAGTTGCATGCTCTACAAACAGAGCCAGCCAGGTACCCCCTCACATGAATTTCTTTGACTCTAGAAGTTCACAAATGAAATGAGACAGGAAGGGAGGCAGAATGTCTTGAATCTGGAAGTAGAGGAGGTGGTCTCTCCTAGAGGGATGAAGCAGAGCCAGGGGTATAAAACCACACCCCCTTGGGGGACTGTGACAGACTGATACTTGGGACACCCAATGGAAGACTGTGAGGTCAGGGGCGGGGCTAGCTCCAGGGGGGCCCCAGGAGCCCCAACAGCAGTTCAGAGCATGCGGTGTCCAGGAGGAAGCTACAACCGGTGAGTGGTTGCTTCTCCCCAGCTGAGACTTTCCTCCCATTACACCCCTTTTTCTGTCCACTTCCTACCAACCTGTAGCCTTCTCCCTGAGGGGTCCAAGTAGTAATCCTCCCCACAAGGGTCCTTACTCATGGTGAGCCCACACTGAGGAATATGCCTACTGGGCACTGAGACACTTAGGTGTGTCTCTTAGTATCTGGGTTCCCAGTTTTCTTCTTAAAAGTCAGTGTGGTAGTTTTCATGTGTGATAAATTTCTGCCTTGTTGGCTCTTTCTATTCTTTGCTTTTGGCTTATGAAAAACAAAATTAAACCATCTCCTTATCCTAATCTGGAAAGAAAATAGCCTCCCCTTATACAGTTCCCATTTTCCTTTCTCCCACTTCCTCAGGAGTCAAAACTTTCTTCAAAATCTCTGTCCATCCTTGATGGGAACCTTCTCTTCTGTGGCTTCTGCACCTGCTCTCTTAACCCACTAGATGGGATTCTCTTCCAGGTCCTTCTCTGAGGACATGTTCTAGAAGTTTCAGCCATAGGGAAATAATCGATTGATGTCTTAGGGCATGCCCTCCTGCAGCTATGACCTCAGTCTTACTGTCCTTTCTGCCTCTCAAGACTACTCAGCAAAATGTGATGGGGTGGGGATGGGGGTGGGGGTGGAACTAGCTTTCAAAACTCTCCCATGAAGCTGTGTCTTGCTCCATCCCTAACTGCCAGGGCTGACTGGGTCTTATGGTGATCTCTTTGTCTGGAAAGAAGAAAGCCTGGCCTGCTCCAAGGTCTTTCCCTGCAGAAGGGCTTAAAGTAGCAGAAGTATCAGCGTCTGCTCTCTTTTAAGTCAGAGACTGCCAATTGGCAGGACCCATCTATACTAGCCTTAAACCCACTATTTGATATGGTTGTTAATGGCCTGGTTCTTATTCTTTAAGTCCTGGGTATGGTCTAATTTCCATTCTCCCGCCACCCCCACCGTCACCCCTACCCCCTGGTCCATTATGATTCTAGATAAGCTCGGGTCCTCTCTTGGGTTAGTTTATTTGTTCCATTCAGGGCACAGAGAGCTCTGAACCAGCAACTCACTCTTTCTCCCCTCACCTCCACAGGCTTGAGAATACGCTGTTCCTCCCTCCCCTTTCCACCATGGACCCCACACTGTGGCCTTTCTTTCAGGTCCTCTGAGATTGGTACCCAGGCAAGGCACAATGCCCCTGTTCCCGACGACAAGACTGCCTAGCCCCTATGGCTCTGATCGGCTGGTACGGCTAGCAGCCAGGCTCCGGCCAGCACTATGTGATACCTTGATCACTGTGGAAAGCCAAGAATTCCCTGCCCACAGCCTGGTCCTGGCAGGTGTGAGCCAGCAGCTGGGCCGCAGGGGCCGCTGGGCTCTGGTGAAAGGCATCAGCCCTTCTACCTTTGCCCAGCTTCTGTACTTTGTTTATGGAGAGAGTGTAGAACTGCAGCCTGGGGAACTGGGACCCCTTGAGGAAGCGGCCAGAACCTTGGGGGTGCAGTCCCTGGAAGAGGCATGCAGGAGGGCTCGACGGGACAGGGCTAGAGAACTGGGTCCAGGGCTCAAGGAACATCAGGAGGAGCCAGAGAACCCCACAAGGGATTCTGAGAGAGGACTGGAGGGACATGGAGAGCAGAGACCAGAGAAATTTATTAGAGCTGGTTGGAGAGAACGAGAGATACTGCACGAGCAAAGGCCATCAAGAGAGACCCCTGAGATAGCAGAGGCAATGCAGGAGGGTGCGGGGGAGCAGATGAGATCAAAGGAAAAACTCAAGCAATCCCCTATTGGCCATGGGGGAACAGATGGGAAGCAAGAAGTGATTATGTGGGTGACGGAGAGTCCAAGGGGCTCTGAGGAAAGTCTGCGGGAGTTCTCTGGCCACCATCCCCCACCAGGTTCCCTCCAAACAAGCGTCATTCCTAGGCCCTGGTCGGCTGAGGCCCCTTGGTTGGGGGAGAGCCAGCCTGCCCTGTGGAGCATCCTGCTGTTGCCACCCAGATATGGCACTCCCTTCTCCCATAGCACCCCCATCACTGGAGCCTGGCAGGAGGTCTGGCCTCGGGACCAGAGGTGAGTGAAGAGCCTAACGGAAGACCTCCCTGGCTGGGAGGGAGTGGCTCAGGAGAGGCAGCAGTGATGGGTAGAAGGGCACCACATCTCTTATCTCTACTGTATATTTCCGGAGCTGATGATAGGACAAGAAGCTTCCATCACAGGGGAATTCAAAGCCCAGCCCCTGAGGAGGACTCATGACACCTCCCCCTCCTGGAAGGGTCTGGCCAGGATCCCGGGTTTTGCCAAGGCTAACTCTTCCCCACCCCATCCCCAGGATCCCACTGTCCCTGAACCCTGAGAAAGGTCTCTGGAACCAGAACCAGTTGGCCAACTCCAGTCCTGCCCCAGGTAAGCCCCTCAGTGCCCTGTACAAATGCTATAACATGGTCTCTCCTTCCTTAGGCTGGGACTCCAGGAGTCCAGCCTGAGTAGGGCACCTCCTTCACTCTGCTCCTTCCAGGTTTCCTCCCCCAGAGCCCCACAAAGTTCATCCCTGGGGAGATGGAAGAGTCTGATCAGAGGCACACAGGTGAGTAGGGTGAGGGCACGTTTGCCTCAGCCCCACTGTAGCTCCCAGTGTCTTGTCTGGGAGTACCAGTGGTCCAGCTCTGGGATTCCCAGCCCTGCCCTCCTTTGCCTTCTCTATCCCCACAGGTGCACTTGCAACCTGTGTGGGTCATGTGAGTACAGCAGGCCCATCCCACCAACAACCTCCCCCACCCCCACCTGCCCGGTCTCGGCCCTATTCTTGTTCTGTCTGTGGGAAAAGGTTCTCACTCAAGCATCAGATGGAGACTCACTACCGAGTCCACACAGGTATGGGCTCCCCGCCCAGTGCAAATTATCTGCTCCCTTCCAAACTCCGGTCTGTCTGGTCCTGAGTCCTTCTCTGTGTGCTTGGCTCCCACACAATTCCCTTGCCCAGTCGCCCAGATCAACCCCTACGCCAGCCTTCACCCCCTTCTTTCCTTTACCGGCCTCCCCCTCCACCTGCCCTAGGAGAGAAGCCCTTCTCCTGTAGCCTCTGCCCCCAGCGCTCCCGGGACTTCTCAGCCATGACCAAGCACCTGCGGACGCATGGGGCCGCACCCTACCGCTGCCCTCTGTGCCGGGCCGGCTGCCCCAGCCTGGCCTCCATGCAGGCGCACATGCGCGGCCACTCGCCGAGCCAGCTCCCACCTGGATGGACCATTCGCTCCACCTTCCTCTACTCCTCCTCTTCGAGGCCGTCCCGGGCCTCGACCTCTCCCTGTGGGTCCCCTTCCTCCACCACCTGACGGTGTTGGTAGCTTCTTTGGCTTCAGCCAACAATACAATTAAAGAATGAAAGACGGGCCGACGGGGCTGCTAGGTTTCTGACCCAGCACCGCAGCTACTGGCAGCCTAGCAAATTCGGCTCCAAGAAGCACCGCAGGAAAGGCGCTGAAAGCCTTCTCCCAGATGACCGCGGGCCCCAGAAGTCTGGGCCAGCGAGCCCCTGTGGGGTGTGGGCAGTGAAGTTTGCACGAGTTAAAATTAATTGTGCCGGGGCTGGCGATTCCATCAAAATAAACAGTTTCCTGTGCCCTCTCAGGACCAGAAGCCGAGTCCAGACTTTAGTCTGTGAGCAGGGGAGAGGGAAGGGGCAGCCTTGCCCCTTGTCCTGTGGCGGCCCCTCGTGGCTGTGCATCCACTGTTCAGTGCGGGGGCCACCTCCATCTCCCGGGTCTCCCTGTTCTTCCCCAGAGGTAGGGGCCCGCGAGGGCCGCGAAGTCCAGGCTGGCTTAGCAGCAAGCCCTGTTGGCGGAGGCTGTGAGAAATCAAGTTATTCGCCCCTTCCACAGCAAGCAACGGTGCGCAGAATCTGAGTCTGGGACCCCCAGCCCGGGGCTCGAGGAACGCGTGCTCCACCCTCCTCCTCTCCTTGAGCTTTCAGACACCCTCCTCCTCTCCTTGAGCAGAAGGACCGCAAAGCTGCGGCCTCTCGAGCATCCTCCCTCCATGCTGTGCAGAACGGCAGCCGGGTGGCGCCTCCAACTGAGACTAATCCTTTGCGGCGGCCCCTTTCCCACTCCACGCCTCCTGCAATCGCGAACTTCATTTCCCAGTGTCTCTAGGATTCCCAGGGTCCGAAGTCCATGCACCCTGGGAGTGGTAGTTCATGCGTGCCCTGGTCTCGCCAAGAACAATGGGAGGAGTTGGGGGCGAGAACCACACCTCCCGGCAGCCCCGGAGATGGTTTTCCTGGGTCCGGTTAGGACCCTATAGTCCCAGCTCTCGCGGCCCCAGCTCTCGCGACCCCAGCTCCCGGCGGAAGGAGCGAGGCGTCCGAACTACATTTCCCGAAGGTCCCTGCGCATCACCCCTCTTTGGCCGCAACACGGGGTCTATGCTCTTCAGGCGCGGTCTAAGGGTGACTGCCGACTGACCTCGGACTCCCGCTCCCGTGGTGCCCCGCGCGTGGCCGGCCCAGCCCCCGGCTCCCGCTAGCCCCGCTGCGGCGCTGGTTGCTGTCGTGAGCCGCAGCCGCCCCGCCCCACCTCTCCCTCCCCTCCCCCCCGGCCCTGCGCACGGGCCGCCCCTCCCCCCGCCTCCCCGGCCCCTCTCACGGTGCCAAGATGGCGGCGGCGGCGGGCGGCGGCAGTTGCCCCGGGCCTGGCTCCGCGCGGGGCCGCTTCCCAGGCCGGCCGCGGGGCTCCGGCGGGGGCGGGGGCCGCGGCGGACGGGGCAGCGGGGCCGAGAGAGTGCGGGTAGCTCTGCGGCGCGGCGGCAGCGCGGCGGGGCCGGGCGGAGCCGAGCCCGGGGAGGACACGGCCCTGCTCCGTTTGCTGGGGCTCCGCCGGGGCCTGCGCCGGCTCCGCCGCCTGTGGGCCGGCCCGCGCATTCAGCGGGGTCGGGGCAGGGGCCGGGGCCGGGGCTGGGGCCTGAGCCGAGGCTGCGTGCCCGAGGAGGAGAGCAGTGACGAGGAATCCGACGATGAGGTGAGGCAGTCGGAGGCGTCCCCAACGCCGGGCGGGGCGGAGGCCGGGGGCTTCCAAGGGTCTGGGTGGCCCTGAGGGGTGGAGTGGAGAAGCGAGGTTCTCAGGGCCCCTGCGGAGGGAAGGGGCCCTGGAAATAGGCCTGGGGGGAGATAGGCTGCACGGAGCTGTCCGTGAAAAAGGCCTCTGAAAGTATATAGAGCAGCCTGGGCTGCATCTGGGTACTTGGGCCTGAGGCACGTCCTGCAGAAGTGTCCCAGGCTGATGATTTTGGTAGTTGGCAAAGCTGTTGCAGTAGAGGTTTGAGCGAGAAGGCTATGGGTCCTGCATGCCCAACCAGTGGTGGTTGACAGCAGCAGCGTGGCTTTAGTGGACCCAGGCTAGGGCTCTCTGGGCACTTATCTGTAGGCTGCTCCACCTGGCCTCATAATCTCTGACACATCACTGGTTTCACCAGTATCCCGATTCCTCTTACTTAAAGTGGAGAGATGGTAGCATGAAGGAGGGCTTCCTCTTGGGAGCACAGGTTGAAGAAAATGGAATAAAGGCTGAGACTGGGAACTCTAGCAGGTCTGACTTCAGCTCAGGATTTATCCCCAGCCTCTCAGAAAAGTCAGGAGGGTGTGGGTTGTATTATTTAGGACAGTTTGTAGTCACCTGAGGGCTCAGAGTAGAGCTTATTACGGTAAACCATTTGAAACACCCCCCCCCCCCCCCGGACTTGAGTGCCCCTATTCCCATCTTCATTCAGGAGGAAACTGCATCCTGAGAGTGTGTGAACAGTAGCCCCACCTTTTTCTGAATTGGAGGATGAGGGAGTCTGAGGGTAGTGTCTACTGCCTGGCCTAAGAAGATCCAGTTCTGTTCCCTTCTGGGCCAGCGAACCACTGATGGCTGTGCTGGTGTAGTCCGGTACAGGGGATGGGGGTTCAAAATACCCTGTGCCTCCATCTCTAGGATGAGAGGGAGAGACTCTTTTCTACTCTTCTTAGCTTCCAGTCGTAAGTTTTTCTCTAAAATAGGTAGGGGTATGTTAAGGGGGAAACTGGGGGGATATACCTCCATACCTGAGTCTCAGGTGGAACAAGGGCTTTGGTACTGACTGCTGTTTCTCCCCTCCACCCCTGGTCCCCTAAATCAGGAGTTTCAGGGTTTTCATTCAGATGAAGATGTGGCCCCCAGTTCCCTGCGCTCTGCGCTCCGATCCCAGCGAGGTGAGTGACGGGGAAACTCTACCTCTATAGCTTTACAGGAATGTTATTCTTGCTCTTCATGTCAGCTCTTCCCTGTTTAAGTAGAGTCTCCATCAGTTACGTAGCGTGTTCTGTGTTCAAAGCTCAAGCTAGCCTGGGCTGTGGGGGAAACAGACTCGCCCTCCTGGAGTGCCTTCTTCAGTCTGCGGGGCTAGTTTGACCCATCTCCCCACACCTATTCTCCTTTTAGGTCGAGCCCCCCGAGGTCGGGGCCGCAAGCATAAGATGACCCCCATTCCGCCTCCTCGCCTAGCAGATGTCGCTCCTACCCCCCCAAAGACTCCTGCCCGGAAACGGGGTGAGGAGGGCACAGAACGGATGGTGCAGGCACTGACTGAGCTTCTCCGGCGGGCCCAGGCACCCCCAGCCCCACGGAGCCGGGCATGTGAGCCCTCCACTCCACGTCGGTCTCGGGGACGGCCCCCAGGACGGCCAGCAGGCCCCTGCAGGAAGAAGCAACAAGCAGTAGTGGTGGCAGAAGCAGCTGTGACAATCCCCAAACCTGAGCCCCCACCTCCTGTGGTTCCCGTAAAACATCGAACTGGCAGCTGGAAGTGCAAGGAGGGGCCTGGCCCAGGACCTGGGACCCCCAAGCGTGGAGGACAGTCCGGGCGAGGAGGCCGTGGAGGTAGAGGCCGAGGCCGAGGCGGGCTCCCTCTTGTGATCAAGTTTGTTTCAAAGGCCAAAAAAGTGAAGATGGGACAGTTGTCCTTGGGACTTGAATCAGGTCAGGGTCAAGATCAACATGAGGAAAGCTGGCAGGGTGCCCCCCAAGGAAGAGTTGGATCTGGACAGGGAGAGGGCCCCTGCTGGAGAAAGGAGCAAAAGCTGGAGGAGGAGGGAGAGAAGGAGACAGAAAAAGAGAAGGACAAGGAAGAGCGAGAAGAGGAGGTAGAGAGAGCTGGACCTGAAGAAGGGATGACGCTAGCAGAGGAAAAGGAAGAGGCAAAGCTGCCATCCCCACCCTCAACTCCGCCAGCCCCTGCAGCCCCTCCACCCCCTCCACCTCCTCCACCATCTCCACCTCCTCCACCCCTCCCACCCCCCTCCACTTCTCCTTCATCCCCACTTTGCCCTCCACCACCCCCAGTGTCCCCTCTGCCCCCACCATCACCTCCACCGCCTCCTGCCCCAGAGGAGCAGGAAGAATCCCCTCCTCCTGTGGTCCCAGCTACATGCTCCAGAAAGAGGGGCCGGCCTCCTCTGACTCCCAGCCAGCGGGCAGAGCGAGAAGCTGCTCGGGCAGTGCCGGAGGGTACCTCTCCTCCCACTCCAACCCCCAGCACCATCACAGGAGGCCCTCTGGAAGACAGCCCCACTGTGGCCCCCAAAAGTACCACCTTCCTGAAGAATATCCGGCAGTTTATTATGCCTGTGGTGAGTGCCCGCTCCTCCCGAGTCATCAAGACACCCCGGCGATTTATGGATGAAGACCCCCCCAAACCCTTAAAGGTAGAAGTCTCACCTACTCTTCGGCCTCCTGTTGCCACCTCCCCACTCGCCCCCCCAGAACCAGCACCAGCTCCCTCTCCACCGCGTGCCCCAACTCCCCCGTCTACCCCGGTCCCACTCCCTGAGAAGAGACGGTCCATTCTAAGGGAACCCACATTTCGCTGGACCTCGCTGACCCGGGAACTGCCCCCTCCTCCTCCTGCCCCCCCACCGGCCCCGCCCCCACCTCCTGCCCCTGTCACTCCATCCCGGAGGCCCCTGCTCCTTCGGGCACCCCAGTTTACCCCAAGCGAAGCCCACCTGAAGATCTACGAATCGGTGCTTACTACTCCTCTTGGGGCCCCTGAAGCCCCTGAGCCAGAGCCTCCTCCTGCTGATGACTCTCCAGCTGAGCCTGAGCCACGGGCAGTGGGCCGCACCAACCACCTCAGCCTGCCTCGATTTGCCCCCGTGGTCGCCACTCCTGTTAAGGCCGAGGTGCCCGTTCCTGGGGCTCCAGCTCTGAGCAACGGGCAGCAGTGTCAGGCTCAGCTGCAGCAGCCCCTGCAGGCCTTGCCAGCCCAGCTGCTGCTCCAGGCGTTAGCTCAGCCACCGCAGCTGCAGCCGCACTTGCACCTGCAGCCGCCGTCACCACTGGACAAGGCCCGTACCGCAGCCTCAGGCTCCTTACCGCTGTCTGGTGTGGAGGAGAAAATGTTCAGCCTCCTCAAGAGAGCCAAGGTGCAGCTGTTCAAGATCGATCAGCAGCAGCAGCAGCAGAAGGTGGCGTCTTTGATGCCGGTGAGCATGGCACCTGGGCTAGGTTTCTGCACCCAGCCATCCAGCCCCAGTTCTCTCCATTCTCAATTTTCATTCACCCTCTGCCTCCTCAGACCCCCTCCAGTATTGCAGGGAACGCTCAGAGCCAGTCCTTCCATTTCTCAGCTGCCTATGTTCCTTCCCTGGCCCTGGCCCTCCGCCATGCTAGTCCCCCGGCCCTATCTTTCTTCACTTTCCAGCCTCTGACCCTGTTTATTCCCCCACCAGCCAAGCCCTGGAGGGCAGATGGAGGAAGTCGTGGGGACTGTCAAGCAGATCTCAGATAGAGGTTCTGTCAGGTCTGAAGATGAATCGATGGAAACTAAGAGAGAGAGACCGTCGGTATGGAGTGGGAGCGGGGCCCTCTGAAGAAGGCTGGTTGCAGGAGCGCAAGGGGCAACTTCCCACATGTATTCCTGGTTTCTCCTCCCCTAGGGCCCCGAGTCCCCTGTGCAAGGCCCCCGTATCAAACATGTCTGTCGTCATGCTGCTGTGGCCCTAGGTCAGGCCCGGGCCATGGTGCCCGAAGACGTCCCCCGCCTCAGTGCTCTCCCTCTCCGGGATCGGCAGGACCTCGCCACGGAGGGTAGGGGCGGGTGTGTTGTGGGAAGATTTTGACAGCTGTGTCAAGGTCGGGGGCGAGCACATGCACCGAGAGCCTAGAAGAGCGGGAGCTGAGTTGGATGCTTGGGGCAGGTGGCAGCTGGGTTGGGGTGCTAGGCCTTAGAGCAGATTTGGGGGCACTTGGGGCCTGAACACCACGGGAAAGTGGGGGCCAGAAGGCCAATTGAATGAGATCTAGGAACAGGGAACTGAGGTAAAAGGCCTAATGGCCTTGTGGCTCCATCCCTTCCTCTCCATTGCACTAGATACATCATCGGCATCTGAGACTGAGAGTGTCCCGTCACGGTCTCGGCGGGGAAAAGTGGAGTCAGCAGGGCCTGGGGGAGACTCAGAACCTGCAGGGTCTGGAGGGACCCTGGCCCATACACCTCGGCGCTCACTGCCCTCCCATCATGGCAAGAAGATGCGGATGGCACGGTGTGGACACTGTCGGGGCTGCCTGCGTGTGCAGGACTGTGGGTCCTGTGTCAACTGCCTGGACAAGCCCAAGTTTGGGGGCCCCAACACCAAGAAGCAGTGCTGTGTGTGAGTAGCCAGGGCGCAGCCTCTGTTCCCACCCATGGTTGTCAAGTCACGCAGGCCTCCTGCCCCGCCAGAGCAGTGGGATTGGCATCCTTGTGGAGAGCTTCCTCTCTTCCCCCAGACCACCAGTCCCCTACCCTGGTGACGTGCTGCTCCCCTCCCCAGATACCGGAAATGCGACAAGATAGAGGCTCGGAAGATGGAACGGCTGGCTAAAAAAGGTAACGAAGTTTGAGGAGTATTTCTTTACACAACCTTGTTTAGATCCATGGTGTGGAAGAAACTGTTTTCTTTGCTCTCTTTCCCTTATCTTTGCAGCCTATTACCTTTGTTATCTTTCCATCCTGTGCTTTTGTGTCTCTCCTGTATTCGTTCTTTTCTGCCCCACTTCTTTTTGGCTTTTCTGCATCCCAATGTCCCATGTCCCTGGCTGAGCTCAGATCCTACTAAGTCCCCTGTTCCCACAGGCCGGACGATAGTGAAGACGCTGTTGCCCTGGGATTCCGATGAATCTCCTGAGGCCTCCCCTGGTCCTCCAGGCCCACGCCGGGGGGCGGGAGCTGGGGGGCCCCGGGAGGAGGTGGTGGCCCCCCCAGGGCCCGAGGAGCAGGACTCCCTCCTACTGCAGCGCAAGTCAGCCCGGCGCTGCGTCAAACAGCGACCCTCCTATGATATCTTCGAGGACTCGGATGACTCAGAGCCCGGGGGTCCCCCTGCTCCCCGGCGTCGGACCCCCCGAGAGAATGGTGCGAATTGATTGTTGTTTCCCCTTTCAGTTCTGTGTCTTGTGTAGGAGGGGGCTGGGGTTTCTAGACCAGGGGCCGTATTTGTGTGATAGAGAAAGTAGCTGAGTGCAGAGAAGGAGGTAGTTTGGGGTGGACAGAGAAAATGGGTGCATTCGAGCCAGGTCTAAAAGTCATCCTATTGGTTAGTTAAAGGCGGCCAGGGGCATCCAGGTAACAGGGTGTGGAGGAAAGGGAATGGGGCAGGGAAGGAGTGGGACCCTCACCACTTACGTGTGCTGCCTAGAGCTGCCAGTGCCAGAACCCGAGGAGCAGAGCCGGCCCCGCAAACCCACCCTGCAGCCTGTGTTGCAGCTCAAGGCCCGAAGGCGCCTGGACAAGGTCAGCACGGCCCCACACCAAGAACCCTGAGTCCTGAGGAAGGCATGGCTTCCGCCCTTCAGGAGCTTGCTAGCAAGTCAGGGTAACGGGCTCACCTGAGTGCCGTGTTGTGTCCACACCAGAGGACAGGCCCTGAGGGGTAAGGCAGGTCTGTCCTTCTGGAAAGCAAAGTAGGATCTGGGCAAAAGACAGGGTTGGGCAGGCTGGGGAAGAGGACAGTGTGGAGAGAAGTCTGCCGAGGGTGAGGCTGGCAGCCTTCTGACCACCGCCATCCTCCCTAGGATGCTTTGGCCCCTGGCCCCTTTGCTTCTTTTCCCAATGGCTGGACTGGAAAACAGAAGTCCCCTGATGGAGTGCACCGGGTCCGTGTGGATTTTAAGGTATGGCATTGAGGGAGAGGGTCTCGAGGATGGTGTTTGAAAGAAACCTGGGGGTTGTAGTTGAAAAACTGGGCTTTAAAGATGGCTTTGGCTGCTCTCTGATCCCGTGTCCTCTCTTTCCTCAGGAGGATTGCGACCTGGAGAACGTGTGGCTGATGGGTGGCCTCAGCGTGCTCACCTCTGTGCCAGGGGGGCCGCCGATGGTGTGCTTGCTGTGTGCCAGCAAAGGCCTGCATGAGGTTGGATCCCCGCCTTTTTCCACAGCCCCCCAGGTCTCCATTGGCCCTTACTGCCTGATTGCTTGGGCCCTCTCAGCAGGGTCTCATCCCTTGGCCTCTTGGCCTCACACTGTGCCCATTGTTCACTCTCCCCACCTCCAGCTGGTGTTCTGCCAAGTCTGCTGTGACCCTTTCCATCCATTCTGTCTGGAGGAGGCCGAGCGGCCCCTGCCCCAACATCATGACACCTGGTGCTGCCGCCGCTGCAAATTTTGCCATGTCTGTGGGCGCAAAGGCCGGGGATCCAAGGTTTGGGCACAAGAGCCATGAGGGTGGTTGGAGGCATGGAGGAGAGGGGTATTCTTGTGCCAATAGGTTTTGCCATTGCTGTTTTTCTCCCAACTTCCAACAGCACCTCCTGGAGTGTGAACGCTGCCGCCATGCTTATCACCCAGCCTGCCTGGGGCCCAGCTACCCAACCCGGGCCACACGCAAACGGCGCCACTGGGTGAGAGATGAGGCCCACACCCCTTGCATTGGAGTTCTAATTAAAGCCGCTACCACCCCCAGACTGGAAGGTTGGAGGTCCTTGTGAGAGTTTATCTGATAAATAGCATTTTCACTTACAAAATTTCACATAGACAAGACTTATGTGCAGAATTTGTACAGAATGATTGCAAAATGCAGAAGGGTTCATGCATTCCATGGTCCTGGGCTCAGAATCCCCTGCCCTTGCCTGACCTCCTTTCCTCCTTATCTCCTTCTGTCGGTCTCCCCTACTTTGGTCTTGTCCCTCTCTCCTCCTCACTTGTACACCTTTTCTTCTCTTACCTGTCCTTCCTCATTTGTCTCTTGCTTACCATCCACTCCTCTTTGCCCATCTCCTCCCACTGTACCCCCCACACTGCTCCAGCCTGCTCCCCCTAACTTCACCCGGCCCCCCCCCCAGATCTGCTCAGCCTGCGTGCGCTGTAAGAGCTGTGGGGCGACTCCAGGCAAGAATTGGGACGTCGAGTGGTCCGGAGATTACAGCCTCTGCCCCAGGTGCACCCAGCTCTATGAGAAAGGTGGGGACCTGTCAGGAAACCTGGGCCCTGAGGGACACCGGGCAGTGGGCCAGGCTCCTAGACAGGCAAGACAGATATAGTTTTGTAGTGGCTTTGTATCCTCTTGTAGCCCCAGAACCTTTCCTTCTGTCAGGGTAGTCTCCCACAGAAGCCTATATAGTACCTCAGGTAGAGGGACACAGTTCCTCTCAGGGCAGTGGGAGTCGGCCTGGCCCCCATCGAGGTAGTGGTCCCTTACCTGCCTCTTGGAACCTTGAGTCTCCACTGATCACTTTGAAAACCTGGGCTTTCCCCATTTGTTCAGGTGGCAAGTTCGCAAGGTTCTTTGTGAGGTGCTGGGGCTGTAGGGCTAGAAGAGGCCATATTCTCAGCCAGCGTTTTGAGGGTGGTAGGGACCCAAGATGGGGCATAGCAGAGGCAGCCCTCACAGCAGCCAAGGGGCAGGTCGTGGCCGCAGCCCCTGACTTCCCCATTTCCTCCCTCTTCTGCAGGAAACTTCTGCCCCATCTGCACGCGCTGCTACGAAGACAACGACTACGAGAGCAAGATGATGCAGTGCGCACAGTGTGACCACTGGGTGCACGCCAAGTGCGAGGGGCTCTCAGGTGAGCAGGCAGAGCGCGCCCAGGCTGCCACCTCTGCCCCGGGGTGGGGGGTGGGGGTGCCTGTCCTACCCCCAGCACAGGCCGTCTTGGGACAGGTATCATAAATGTATGTCCTTGGCAACTCCTCTGGGCTGCTGAGAGCCCTCACGTTCTCCCGAACCATTCTGTCCTGTCCCTCCCTGGCTGTTTTAGATGAAGACTATGAGATCCTTTCTGGGCTGCCAGACTCAGTGCTGTACACCTGCGGACCATGTGCAGGGGCCACGCACCCCCGCTGGCGAGAGGCCCTGAGTGGGGCCCTGCAGGGGGGCCTGCGCCAGGTGCTCCAGGGCCTGCTGAGCTCCAAGGTGGCAGGCCCACTGCTGCTGTGCACTCAGGTCTGGGGGGGCAGGGCGGTGCTCGGGAGGTAGGATGGGGTGGGGCCAGGCCCAGCACCAGCCCTGCTGACTTTTTCTCTCTACAGTGTGGGCAGGCTGGAAAGCAGCTGCACCCAGGCCCTTGCGATCTGCAAGCCGTGAGTCGGCGCTTCGAGGAAGGCCACTACAAGTCTGTGGTGAGTGGGACACTGAGAGGAATAGGTGGGCTCCAGGAGGAGGGTGTTGTGGGTGGGGTGGGGGCTCTGATCCTGACAAGCCCCCTTACAGCACAGCTTTATGGAGGACATGGTGGGCATCCTGATGAAGCACTCAGAAGAAGGAGAGACCCCAGAGCGCCGGGCTGGAGGCCAGATGAAGGGGCTCCTACTGAAGGTGGGAACTTTGGGGGATGTCTATAGAGTGGCTTGCGTGGTAGTGGGGAGGAGAGTGTGGGTCCTTCAGACGCTGCCCCTACCAACTTTCCTGGGGAAGCCAGTTCTTCTCATTCTGTTACCCCATTCCCCAGCTGCTAGAGTCTGCGTTCGGCTGGTTCGACGCCCACGACCCCAAGTACTGGCGACGGAGTACCCGGCTGCCAAAGTGAGCGAGGCTGGGTAACAGGAGGGGAACCAGGGAATAAGGGCAAAAGCAAGGGCACCTGGGAATCCAGGGTCTGGATCCTGGGCTGAGAATAGACAAGAAACAGAGTTAAGGTTTGGAGGGTGGTGGAACCAGGATGAGCATCCGCAGGGGTTCTAGGCCAGCAAAGACTCCGATTGTGCAGTTAGCTCACTTTGTTTCTACTTTGTGCAAGATAGTATTGGGGAACAGCAGTGAGTAAGCCATGTTTGGGGAGTTGAGCAGGCACATTAGTGCCTGATGATCCAGATGGTCAGGGTGGTTATGGGAACGTCGAGGGAGCTGTAGGAGCCCAGAGAAGGTGCTTAGGGCTAAGGCTTCTTGGAAGAGATGACATCCGAGCCGAGATGTGGAAAAAGAGTATTCCAGGCATGAGGAACAGCATTTCATGTGTCATAGGTGGCATGAGGGGCCCTGGCTTATTTGGGAGACTGAGAGAAATGCCACATGGAGAGAGGACCAAGTGTGTCATGGCATGTTAAGGCTAAGATTGTGGGTGGCCACCCTTGTTAGACGTGTCAGATGCTGACCCTGCCTGTCCACAGCGGAGTTCTTCCCAATGCCGTGTTGCCCCCATCCTTGGACCATGTCTACGCTCAGTGGAGACAGCAGGAACCAGAGACCCCAGAATCAGGGCAGCCTCCAGGGGATCCCTCAGCAGGTACTGGGCAGTGGGGACTGGAAGCCAGGGCCCTGAGTTGGTGGGGCAAGCTCTAGGTCCTGATTCTGGGATTTGCCTTCCACACCTCTTCCAGCTTTTCAGGGCAAGGATCCAGCTGCTTTCTCACACCTGGAGGACCCTCGTCAGTGTGCGCTCTGCCTCAAATATGGGGATGCGGATTCTAAGGTGAGGGCTACCATGTGAAGCCCCAGGTTGTGGGGCCTAGTCCCTGGGGCCTTCCCTCACACCATTTCTCCTCTGCCCCCAGGAGGCAGGACGGCTCCTATACATTGGGCAGAATGAGTGGACACACGTCAACTGTGCCATTTGGTCAGCTGAAGTGTTTGAGGAAAATGATGGCTCCCTCAAAAACGTGCATGCTGCTGTGGCTCGAGGGAGGCAGATGGTGAGAGCCCGGGCCTAGAGAGGTGGGCAGCCCCAGGGTCTCGGGTAGCCCCCCCTCCCACCCCTCTGCAGGGGAAACCGCTCTTGTTTCACAATTTCTACCCCACCATATCCTTTCACTGCTGGTCCTAGGGACCGTTTTTGGTTGTCCCAGGATTCTGGTGCTTCAGGGAGGACTCCCCCTCCCCCCATATTTGGGCCTGAAGCCTGGGAGATTAAAAGTTGGATCTTCTATTAATTGAACCTGTGTTGGAGGCTTTTCTATACTGTGTGACATTTAGCTCCTGCTGGCTCCCCGTGAGGTGAGGTGTGGCCTGGGTTAGAACCCCCTGCTCACCAGTGTGGGACGTGGTACTGTATAATGTCTCAGGCTTAGGAAGTGAGACCTGGGTGATATGTACGGGGGGGGGGGGGTGCTAATGTGAAGATTAAATAAAATGATACAGGTTTTACACTAAAATAGCATGAGAGAGGAAGAGCATGCGACTCTTGATCTTGGGGTCATGAGTTCAAGCCTCACGTGTAGAATGTAGTGATGACTTAAATATATTTTTTTAAATGGTGTGAGAAAGATGGTAAATATTGTTTGGTGTTAGATGTTGTTGTTTTTTTTCCTATTGCTTCAGAAAATCTGAAGTAGTTTTGATGTGCACCTGGCCCTGGATGCAGCTAGGGAAGAGGGTATGTTTGATGAGTGCCTTTGCTTTGTGAGGCGCTGGGCTAGACGGGCCCAGTCAGAGTCTCAAGGACAGTGATGCTGAGCATCAAACCCTGGTCTCGGTCACTGGCTTCTCCCCTCAGCAGCCCCTTCCACCCGCAGCGCTGTGAACTCTGCCTGAAGCCTGGAGCCACAGTGGGCTGCTGCCTTTCCTCCTGCCTCAGCAACTTCCACTTCATGTGTGCCCGGGCCAGCTATTGCATCTTCCAGGATGACAAGAAAGTTTTCTGCCAGAAACACACAGACCTGCTGGATGGCAAGGTGAGCCAGAACCACGGGGGAGACAGCTCCCCGCTGCTTTCTCTTCCCTTTACACTTGTAGACCCCTGCAGCCCCTCAGCCCTGTCCCCAGCTGCCTCTTGGTGTCTTTTTTCCTGAGTCCTTGAGCCAAGCCCCCAGCTGTCCACTCCCTGCCTCACAGCCTTCCCTCACATCCCCCATGCCCCTCACCAATCTAGCAACCCCATTTGCCTTCCAGGAGATTGTGACCCCCGATGGGTTTGATGTTCTCCGCCGAGTCTACGTGGACTTTGAGGGCATCAACTTTAAGCGAAAGTTCTTGACAGGGCTCGAACCTGATGCCATCAATGTGCTCATTGGTAAGCCTCTTGCTCTCTACCCTGGTCTTCCTGACCCTGTCTGGCCCACCCTCCTGATCTCTTTGCATCGTAGGCTCCATCCGAATTGACTCCTTGGGTACCCTGTCTGATCTCTCGGACTGCGAGGGACGGCTCTTCCCCATTGGCTACCAGTGAGCAGCCCAGGGGGCCTGGGTGGGGTGGAAGGACTCCAGGACAGGATCCCATTTCCCAAGTTGTCCTGACCCTCTTACCCACACGCCCACCTGACAGGTGCTCCCGTCTGTACTGGAGCACAGTGGATGCTCGGCGGCGCTGCTGGTATCGGTGTCGTATTCTGGAGTATCGGCCATGGGGTCCGAGGGAAGAGCCAGTTCACCTGGAGGCAGCAGAGGAGAATCAGACCATTGTGCACAGCCCCGCCCCTTCCTCAGGTATGTGTCTTGAAACTCCCTCATTTCCTTCCCTGAATGCTGCCCTCCCCAGATGGTTACCCACCAAGCCCATTCCCTTCTTCCCTAAAGAAACCCCAAGATGTTTGCCATTCTTCCTTTTATCATAATGGCAATAACCGATCGCTTAACAGCTTTGCATTACATGCCAGGCACTGTGCTCAGCGTTTCACAGGAAGTGAGGGGAGAGCTACCTGCTTGGGGGGTGGGGAGCAGCTTCTAGACAAACAGAGTGTTTACAGCCACCTGACTTGGGATGTGCGCTCCCGCGATGCTCCCCGCAGCCCTCCAAGGAAGGCAGGCGCTCTGCTATACCGCAGCCCCGAAAGGGCACTTGCTCTGCACGGTAACACAGTGCTGGCATCGGGGTGTGAGCCAAATCAGTCCCCTCATAGCCGTGCCGATGCTGAGGGATGTCGCTGAGAGCCGGGTGGCACACAGCGAAGATTGGGCTTGGAGACGGGTAAAAGGAGAGCTTGTGGGCTGAAAAGGAGGAGGAAGATTTTCGGAGTGTGTTTGCAGGGAAGGGGTTTGTGCCAGGTTGGAGCGTGACATGAAGTAGAAAGGGGAGGAGAGCGTGCAGCTATCCTGGCTGGTAGCAGGGGAGTGTTGGGAGGAGGCGGCAGAGATTTGTTCTCGCAGATTGGGTGGAGCCAGTTAATGGGGAGCCCCAAGCGCCAGGATGCAGCAGATGTGTTTGATGTGGCAGGGATGCGCGGCACAGGTGAGGAAGCGGTAGGACTGGCCCTGCTGGAGGGAGGGCAGTGCCCCTCGTGGCATGCGGGGCCTGAGTCAGAGCAGTAGGCAGCCGGCAACAGGGGAGGTGGCAGAGATGCATGAGGAGGGGTTACAAAGGGCCCCTGATCCAGTTGTGTGTGGAGGCTTTAAAGAAGCCACAGAGGGGTGTGGGACCTGGGTGATGACTGGGAACCGGTGCACATTGTGACCGGACCATTGGGCAGGGGTGGGGAAGGCTTGGTTGGCTCAAAAGAAGGGAGGGTGTGTAAGGAGAGGCTTTGACCGTCCCTGCCATTCCTGATGCCATTCTCCTGCCTCCTCAGAGCCCCCAGATCATGTGGACCCCCCTCCAGATGCAGATGCCCTTATCCCTGGAGCTCCTGAGCACCACTCACCTGTTCAGAACCTGGACCCCCCACTTCGGCCAGATCCAAGCAGTGCCCCTCCTCCGGCTCCCCGCTCCTTCTCGGGGGCTCGAATCAAAGTGCCCAACTACTCACCATCCCGGAGGCCCTTGGGGGGTGTCTCCTTTGGACCCTTACCCTCCCCTGGTGAGTACCTGGGAGTGTCAGGGAGAGGGGTGGGTGGGTGAGGCAGGAGCTCATGGCTGACACTGACCCTTCCCCCCACAGGAAGTCCATCTTCTCTGACCCACCACATCCCCACGGTGGGAGACCTGGACTTCCCAGCTCCCCCCAGACGTTCCCGTCGTCCCAGCCCCCTGGCCCCAAGGCTGCCGGCATCACGGCGGGCCTCTCCCCCTCTCAGAACCTCCCCACAGCTCAGGGTGCCCCCTCCTACCTCAGTCATTAGAGCCCTCACGCCTACCTCAGGGGAGCTGGCTCCCCCTGGTCCAGCCCCATCTCCTCCACCACCCCCTGAAGACCTGGGCCCAGACTTTGAGGACATGGAGGTGGTGTCAGGACTGAGTGCTGCTGACCTGGACTTTGCGGCCAGCCTGCTGGGGACTGAGCCCTTCCAGGAAGAGATTGTGGCTGCGGGGGCAGTGGGGAGCGGCCACGGGGGCCCAGGGGACAGCTCAGAGGAAGAGGCCAGCCCTACCCCCCACTATGTCCACTTCCCTGTGACTGTGGTGTCTGGCCCTGCCCTGGCCCCTGGTCCCCTTCCTGGAGCCCCCCGCATCGAACAGCTGGATGGAGTGGATGACGGCACGGACAGTGAGGCAGAGGCCGTCCAGCAGCCTCGGGGCCAGGGGACTCCTCCTTCAGGGCCAGGAGTGGGCCGGGCTGGGGTCATCGGGGCTGCAGGGGACAGAACCCGACCTCCTGAGGACTTGCCGTCAGAAATTGTGGATTTTGTGTTGAAGAACCTAGGGGGGCCTGGGGAGGGAGGTGCTGGGCCCAGAGAGGAGCCACTCCCCCCAGCGCCTCCCCTGGCCAATGGCAGCCAGCCTCCCCAGGGCCTGCCCCCTAGCCCAGCTGACCCCACTCGGACGTTTGCCTGGCTTCCTGGGGCCCCAGGGGTCCGGGTATTGAGCCTGGGCCCTGCCCCTGAGCCTCCCAAACCCGCCACATCCAAAATCATCCTTGTCAACAAGCTGGGGCAAGTGTTTGTGAAGATGGCTGGGGAGGGTGAGCCCGTCTCACCCCCAGTGAAGCAGCCACCTCTGCCCCCTCCCATCCCCCCCACAGCCCCTGCTTCCTGGACTCTGCCCCCGGGACCTCTGCTGGGTGTGTTGCCAGTGGTAGGGGTGGTCCGCCCCGCCCCACCACCCCCTCCTCCACTGACACTGGTGTTGAGCAGTGGGCCCCCCAGCCCGCCCCATCAGGCCATCCGCGTCAAGAGGGTGTCCACCTTCTCTGGCCGTTCCCCACCAGCGCCTCCCCCAAACAAGACCCCCCGGCTGGAGGAAGACAGAGAGTCCTTGGAGGATGCTCCCCAGGGTCCAGGGCTTAGTGGCAGCGGGTGAGTGAATGTGCTGAGTCTGTGGAGGAGGGTGAGAGAGGTGGGCAGGAGAAGGCAGCTCAGCCTTCTTGGGGTTCCTCCCCCAGGTTTAGCCGAGTGAGGATGAAAACGCCCACAGTGCGTGGAGTTCTCGACTTGGATGAGCCTGGGGAACCCACTGGGGAGGAAAGTCTGAGGTGAGTAGCCAGTGCCCTTTCCCTGGAAGCTCTGGGACCTCCATCCCTTCCTCTTTCTGACAGGTCTCTCCTCACAGGCCCCTCCAGGACCGGTCCCCTCTGCTGCCACTCCCAGAAGGTGGTCCTCCCCGGGCCCCCGATGGTCCCCCTGACCTGCTGCTTGAGTCCCAGTGGCACCACTACTCAGGTAGGGACCAGCCTCTCGCTCTCCCTGCCTCCTTCTTTATGCTTGCCTCAGCTGGGTGATGGTCAGATGCAGAGTCAGTCTACTTCAAAAGATAGACCTTGTGTACCAGTCTGGCTCTGAGCCTGAGACTAGGTATTCAGAGTTCGAGAGATGCCCTCGGAGCTCCTGGCCCGTGGCAGAAAAAGGCAGAGAGATGAAGTTTCAGCTCCACATGAGAGGCCCTTCAAAAGTGCCCAAGAGCTGGGGGGTCGGCTTCAGAGCCTGATCTGCCAGGGTCGGAGGGTTAGGTCCCTAGTGTGGAGGCTGTCAGAATTAGAGATGGGATTTAGAGCCGTGCAGCCAGACAAGAGCACCTGGGGGTCAGCCAGCGAAGATGGAGCTCATCTAGGATCCAGAGGGGCAGGAAGAGTAGGAAGGAGATAAGAGGACACCAGGCACGTGGGGTCTAGGGTTGGTGTACTGGCTGGGAAGGATGTTGTGTCAGGGTCTAGAATTGAAGACAGTGGTTGATGAGGAAGCCAAAATAAGACCCAGGCATCTTGCCAGCAAGCTTGGCTAAGGGTCTGAGAGGAGAGGGTGGGCAGCAGCCCAGAGAGGTTTGTATGAGGGCTGAGTAGCAAAGCCATGGAGGAGGGTGAAGGGGGCTTGTGGATGGAAGCAGAGGTGGGAGGAGGCGTGGTGGTTGGATGTGAATAGGAGACCGCTGAGGTGGAGGAAAGGGGAGGGCAGTGCACGTGCAGAGCCATCAGGACACAGGATAGGGGTACGCAGAGTGGATCGGGCTGACAGCCCTGGTGAAGCTGGGAGGGCAGTGAGTGCTCTGTTGGTTATAGAGGGCCATGGGAGAGGGGGTAGGCTACAGCCAAGCGAGCTGGTAACTGAGCAGCCTGAGGCTTGGAATTTCTCCTGGCCCCAGGCCTGCCCGGATGTGTGGATTGTCTCATTACGTAGCGCTGAGTTACTGAGCGTGGAAGCGGAGCGAGGTACACAAGAGACTGCTTAACTGAAAGACTGCGTATGGGGGTCAGAGGTGGCGTGAGGATATGGCAGTGACCATGACGGACAGGTCCCCACCCTTAGGGACCACGCCACATTTTGGTAGAGGAAACAGACACGTACGTTAGCAAGTGTACTGCAGCTGAGAACGAGCGCCGTGAGAAAGAAGGCAATGAGAGCGCCCGGGTGAGGCCCCTGTAGTCAGCCTGTCGGGTTCAGGGAACAGAATGGAGGTGAGGATGGGGTAAGGGCAAAGAGGAGGTGGAAGAAGTTGTCAGAGGTGAACCCAGAGGCACAGAGGCCTGGAGATGATTTGGGTCATACAGCAAATCAGGTTTGGAGTCTTGCCTCGGGATGGGAGGGCACACGGTCAGGTTGGCCCAGGGGAGTGGTGTGGGGAGCAAGTGTGGCCACATGGGTCCTGCCTCACTTCTAAAGCACGCTCCACTCTAACTGAGGTTCTCCCCACCCTCCCCCTCCAGACATGATGGTCAGCCCTCAGTCCGCATGGTGCTTGAGCTAGCTGCTGCATCTGGGCTGATCCCGCCCCCCAACCTCCTTGTAGCACTTCCTTCGATGGCTTCCAACAGCCCTGTCCCCCCCTCCTGGTCCTGTCTCCTCATTGCCCCAGCCTGTCACTTTGGCATGTCCCAGGGCTCCGGCCTTGACTTCTCTGTCTGTACCTACTCTGGGGTGTTCTCATCTACTTCATGGCTCTAAATCCCATCTCTTATTCTGACAGCCGGTGGATTGGTAGCCAGGCTCCTAGATCCTGCTGCCTGCTCCCCGTCTCCACCAGCAGGTTGCAAGGGCAGGTTTTCTAAGAGGAATTTCAGACTCAGCATATCCCAAACTGAGCTCTCTGCCTTCACCCCAGACTTGTTCCTCCCTCTCCCTCACCATCTATCTCATCATCGGCAGTTTTACCATTCCAGTTGTTCAGGCCCCAAACCTCAGAGTTGTCCTTGACCCTGCACTGGCTCTCTCCATCTCCTACATGCCCATCTCCTACAGCAGCAAGTCCTGTCTGTTGCGTCTTCAAAATCTTTAGACCCTGAGAAATCTCTTAAATAGCTCATAGTGTACATATACTTGACTCTGTGGGTAGGAGCCTATATAATAAGTTTGTAATATTTACAGAGCTGTGCTGCATATAAAAAATGCAAATATACTTTTGGGATTTTTAATTTTCTGTGAGAGAAGAATGAGGGGTAGATGGGCGTTTTTGGTAAGATGGGTTTGAGTGAGCGGGTGTCCGAGTGTGTCCTGCGGAGCCGGGGCACTCCAGGCCTCCATGGACAGGCTCATCTCTCCAAGAACTCTCACAGAAAAGGGACCGCGGGCTCTTTAGAGAAAAATAATGTCCATCCTGTAGGGCTCACGGGGCAGTCAGAGCAGGAAGAGAGCCCTCAGACCAAGTATCTGTGCTTGTGCAGGGAGAGGAAGGGAGGGGGTGGGGAACCCGGGGCTCTGGATCTGGGGTGATCCTCACCTACTCTGACCTGCTGCTTGGGACCAGGTGAGGCTTCAAGCTCTGAGGAAGAGCCTCCCTCCCCAGAGGACAAAGAGAACCAGGCCCCCAAACGGGCTGGCCCGCATCTGCGCTTTGAGATCAGCAGTGAGGATGGGTTCAGCGTGGAGGCGGAGAGCCTGGAGGGTGAGTCAGGAGTGGTGGTGACGGAGGGAAGGTGTCCGGTCAAGCCCCATCCTGACCGCTCTGGCCCTGCTCTCTCCTCAGGGGCCTGGAGAACTCTGATTGAGAAGGTGCAGGAGGCCCGAGGGCACGCCCGGCTCCGGCATCTCTCCTTCAGTGGCAAGTGGAGGGGCCGCAGGCACGCGGAGAGCTGGGAGGACTCGGAGAGGGTAAGAGGGGCCTCTGACATGACATGTGTGTCCTCACCTCTGTCCCCAGGAATGAGCGGGGCGAGGCTCCTGGGCATCCACCACGACGCTGTCATCTTCCTGGCGGAGCAGCTGCCCGGGGCCCAGCGCTGCCAGCACTACAAGTTCCGCTACCACCAGCAGGGGGAGGGCCAGGAGGAGCCGCCGCTGAACCCGCACGGGGCGGCCCGCGCCGAGGTCTATCTCCGGTGAGGCTCTGGGCGTCGCTGGGGGCCTTCTCGGGCGGGGGAGTTAGGTCTTTAGAGACTGGGAACCGGGGCCTGGGAGAAGATGCCAGGCCACTCCAGGAATCACTCCTAGATTCACGGCACAAGAGCGAGCCCCATCCATTCCCCTTCCACTCTGTCTTCGGGGGCAGCAGTATTTCTTCTTTGCTGGCGGCAGGCCCAAGCCAGAGGGTAGGTAGGTGGCGTCTCTTTGAAGGAACGGCTATTAGCCTCCCTTCCTCCTCCTTTCCTCCCTTCGTGTTGCAGGAAGTGCACCTTTGACATGTTCAACTTCCTGGCCTCCCAGCACCGGGTGCTCCCTGAGGGAGCCACCTGTGACGAGGAAGAGGATGAGGTGCAGCTCAGGTCAACCAGGTATGGAGGGCAGGCCAGGGTGTTAGGGGTGTTCTGGAAAGGTCCTAAAGAGGGTGACCGGGGCAAGAGAGGTCATTCCTGGGTACCAGCCTGTGACACTGCTGACCCCACCAGACGTGCCACCAGCCTGGAGCTGCCCATGGCCATGCGCTTTCGCCACCTCAAGAAGACATCCAAAGAGGCTGTGGGTGTCTACAGGTTAGTGGGGTCGGGGGGGGAGGATGCCCCTTGGGTGGATGGACAGGTGCCCTGGTGCGGGGCTGCCTTGGTTCTGTCCCCCTGCCCCCTGAACTCCCCCTGGCTCATCCTCCCCTGCAGATCTGCCATCCACGGGCGGGGCCTGTTCTGTAAGCGAAACATCGATGCTGGCGAGATGGTCATTGAGTATTCCGGCATCGTCATTCGCTCCGTGCTGACTGACAAGCGGGAGAAGTTCTATGATGGGAAGGTGGGCTCCACGGGGCCATGGGGCTGAGGTGGGCGAAGCGGTGGGGGGGGGGGGGGGGGGGGGGGCGGGGGG